>NC_091390.1:7467114-7490446 GCF_038502225.1 Cherax quadricarinatus
GATGCTGTCAGTATTGAGCAGGTATTCTGACTCACATGTGACGTCCTTGTTACTTTTAGCAAGACTGGAATAATATTACATCAAAGGTACTTCTGGTTCTGCCAGCGAGAAGTAGAGTATGTGGGAGGGTAACTGTCCAACAGAAAATATGTTGGACGCTATCAGAGACTTGCCAGTTACGATCCAGCTCATCACCGCTGATGAGGTCATGGCACGGGAAGGTCAACCAGCTGGCACTCATCACTGCCACGGCACCTGTCACGTAACCATCCAGGGAACTGAAGAAGCCCATGGGAAACAAAGTTTACTGTAACTAGCAGCTGCAGAAGGATTTTGTGTATGCAAGGAACACCAAGGGACGGACGGACTACTTTATAATGAAAATTCCCAGCGTCAGTCACTGACTGGAACAGTGAAAGTATTGGATTTGTTGTCTTGGACCATTTGTTGTCTTGGACCATTTGTTGTCTTGGACCATTTGTTGTCTTGGACCATTTGTTTGTCTTGGACCATTTACTGCTCACATATTTTGACTCCGTAATGACCTAAATCTGACCGAAACGTCACTGTAAGCTTCTTATGTGCGAGTTATTTGTGTATTGTTCCAGTCACGGTATTGTGACTTTATCCATTTCAGATCATGAAGGGAATTGTGTACCTGGTGATCTCAGAGGCACTGTAACATCAGGTGGCAGCCAACAGGCACTTGTGTCACCTGGTGATCTCAGAGGCGCTGTAACATCAGGTGGCAGCCAACAGGCACTTGTGTCACCTGGTGATCTCAGAGGCACTGTAACATCAGGTGGCAGCCAACAGGCACTTGTGTCACCTGGTGATCTCAGAGGCACTGTAACATCAGGTGGCAGCCAACAGGCACTTGTGTCACCTTGTGATCTCAGAGGCACTGTAACATCAGGTGGCAGCCAACAGGCACTTGTATCACCTGGTGATCTCAGAGGCACTGCAACATCAGGTGGCAGCCAACAGGCACTTGTGTCACCTGGTGATCTCAGAGGCACTGCAGCATCAGGTGGCAGCCAACAGGCACTTGTGTCACCTGATGATCTCAGAGGCACTGTAACATCAGGTGGCAGCCAACAGGCACTTGTGTCACCTGGTGATCTCAGAGGCGCTGTAACATCAGGTGGCAGCCAACAGGCACTTGTATCACCTGGTGATCTCAGAGGCACTGCAACATCAGGTGGCAGCCAACAGGCACTTGTGTCACCTGGTGATCTCAGAGGCACTGCAGCATCAGGTGGCAGCCAACAGGCACTTGTGTCACCTGGCGACCTCCGAGGCACTGCAACATCAGGTGGCACCCAAAAGGCACTTGTGTCACCAGGAAGTTCCAGGCATTTGTATATGTCGTCATCTGAACTTTTAACTCTAGAACATACAGGTGAGTACAAGTACGAAGCGCGTCTGTTTTGATTTCAGCAGACGGAGGATCAAGCCTCCACCACGTCTTGTGCTGAATGACCCACATATGTTTAACGCTTAACATAAACAAATCGAGAGGTACTCAGTGTCTTAAGGAGAAACATCGTGTATCAGCTAGCACCCAACATTATCAAACATCTACAGTACGAGGAAGGTAAGTGTGGAGGCGTGTGACTGGTCTACACTTCACAAAACATCGACACAGTGTTGCTGGGATGTTGTCGTTCTTGTAAGGTTTTGTTTGTATGTGACCACTAGTGTACTTAAGCTGGTAATTTTGCTGCTGTGGCGTTTGTTCTCCACATTGTTTATATTAGGAGTAACTTGACAGTTCGTTCTTTACTCCTATATGAGTATTCATATAGAAACTAATTATTCAGTGAGTTAACCCTTGGGATTCGGGAGTACTTGATGGTTAATTAGGTACCTTTGTGTGGAAAATTACATAACCAGTGGAAGACATATAATATTATGACCTAACAACTACCGGATCAGTTGTAATATCAGTTGTAATATAATGTTGTAATATACTCACAAACGCTCTATTCTAAATTATCTTATACAACAACTGGCTTTAATATGATCAACCCACTGTAGTATATAGTAAACAGGAGGTAAACCAGAGCAAAAGAAAGTGTAATATTTAAAGATATGGACCGGCAAGCCAGCGGAAGGCCTCAGCCACGTGTGCGAATAAAACATAAAACCTCCATTAACTAACCAGGTCGGATATATTATGAGTACAACTCTCATGATGTACGTTCACTGAGAGCAATAGTATATATGTACGTTCACTGAGAGCAATAGTATATATGTACGACTGAGAGCAATAGTATATATGTACGTTCACTGAGAGCAATAGTATATATGTACGACTGAGAGCAATAGTATATATGTACGACTGAGAGCAATAGTATATATGTACGACTGAGAGCAATAGTATATATGTACGACTGAGAGCAATAGTATATATGTACGAATGAGAGCAATAGTATATATGTACGACTGAGAGCAACAGTATATATGTACGACTGAGAGCAATAGTATATATGTACGACTGAGAGCAATAGTATATATGTACGACTGAGAGCAACAGTATATATGTACGACTGAGAGCAATAGTATATATGTACGTTCACTGAGAGCAATAGTATATATGTACGTGGTTGGGTATATACCTCTGAGAGCAATAGTATATATGTACGTGGTTGGCTATATACCTCTGAGAGCAATAGTATATATGTACGTGGTTGGGTATATACCTCTGAGAGCAATAGTATATATGTACGTGGTTGGGTATATACCTCTGAGAGCAATAGTATATATGTACGTGGTTGGGTATATACCTCTGAGAGCAATAGTATATATGTACGTGGTTGGGTATATACCTCTGAGAGCAATAGTATATATGTACGTGGTTGGGTATATACCTCTGAGAGCAATAGTATATATGTACGTGGTTGGGTATATACCTCTGAGAGCAATAGTATATATGTACGTGGTTGGGTATATACCTCAGTATTTATACACTTAATACACTTAAATCATATTATACTCATGCTTAGGATTAAGTTTTAGTTTAAGTGGCGAAGAAGAGGCGACGTGCAGCCTTAATTCTAACTTAAATTACCTCACCATTTTAGCAAAATTCTGATATATTTCTTACAAAAGAAACACATGAAAATAAAAACGAAACAATATTCATGATTAACACAAATATCTGCAGTTAGTTCGACCAGATGATCTTGATAACACCTGTGATCAACCTCACTCTCAGACCAGATGATCTTGATAACACCTGTGATCAACCTCACTCTCAGACCAGATGATCTTGATAACACCTGTGATCAACCTCACTCTCAGACCAGATGATCTTGATAACACCTGTGATCAACCTCACTCTCAGACCAGATGATCTTGATAACACCTGTGATCAACCTCACTCTCAGACCAGATGATCTTGATAACACCTGTGATCAACCTCACTCTCAGACCAGATGATCTTGATAACACCTGTGATCAACCTCACTCTCAGGCCAGATGATCTTGATAACACCTGTGATCAACCTCACTCTCAGGACCAGATGATCTTGATAACACCTGTGATCAACCTCACTCTCAGACCAGATGATCTTGATAACACCTGTGATCAACCTCACTCTCAGACCAGATGATCTTGATAACACCTGTGATCAACCTCACTCTCAGACCAGATGATCTTGATAACACCTGTGATCAACCTCACTCTCAGACCAGATGATCTTGATAACACCTGTGATCAACCTCACTCTCAGACCAGATGATCTTGATAACACCTGTGATCAACCTCACTCTCAGACCAGATGATCTTGATAACACCTGTGATCAACCTCACTCTCAGACCAGATGATCTTGATAACACCTGTGATCAACCTCACTCTCAGACCAGATGATCTTGATAACACCTGTGATCAACCTCACTCTCAGACCAGATGATCTTGATAACACCTGATCTTGATCAACCTCACTCTCAGACCAGATGATCTTGATAACACCTGTGATCAACCTCACTCTCAGACCAGATGATCTTGATAACACCTGTGATCAACCTCACTCTCAGACCAGATGATCTTGATAACACCTGTGATCAACCTCACTCTCAGACCAGATGATCTTGATAACACCTGTGATCAACCTCACTCTCAGACCAGATGATCTTGATAACACCTGTGATCAACCTCACTCTCAGACCAGATGATCTTGATAACACCTGTGATCAACCTCACTCTCAGACCAGATGATCTTGATAACACCTGTGATCTGTGATCAACCTCACTCTCAGACCAGATGATCTTGATAACACCTGTGATCAACCTCACTCTCAGACCAGATGATCTTGATAACACCTGTGATCAACCTCACTCTCAGACCAGATGATCTTGATAACACCTGTGATCAACCTCACTCTCAGACCAGATGATCTTGATAACACCTGTGATCAACCTCACTCTCAGACCAGATGATCTTGATAACACCTGTGATCAACCTCACTCTCACCTGTGATTAACCTCACTCTCAGACCAGATGATCTTGATAACACCTGTGATCAACCTCACTCTCAGACCAGATGATCTTGATAACACCTGTGATCAACCTCACTCTCAGACCAGATGATCTTGATAACACCTGTGATCAACCTCACTCTCAGACCAGATGATCTTGATAACACCTGTGATCAACCTCACTCTCAGACCAGATGATCTTGATAACACCTGTGATCAACCTCACTCTCAGACCAGATGATCTTGATAACACACATGTGATCAACCTCACTCTCAGACCAGATGATCTTGATAACACCTGTGATCAACCTCACTCTCAGACCAGATGATCTTGATAACACCTGTGATCAACCTCACTCTCAGACCAGATGATCTTGATAACACCTGTGATCAACCTCACTCTCAGACCAGATGATCTTGATAACACCTGTGATCAACCTCACTCTCAGACCAGATGATCTTGATAACACCTGTGATCAACCTCACTCTCAGGCCAGATGATCTTGATAACACCTGTGATGATCTTGATAACACCTGTGATCACCTCACTCTCAGACCAGATGATCTTGATAACACCTGTGATCAACCTCACTCTGACTCTCAGTCCAGATGATCTTGATAACACCTGTGATCAACCTCACTCTCAGACCAGATGATCTTGATAACACCTGTGATCAACCTCACTCTCAGACCAGATGATGTTGATAACACCTGTGATCAACCTCACTCTCAGACCAGATGATCTTGATAACACCTGTGATCACCTCACTCTCAGACCAGATGATCTTGATAACACCTGTGATCAACCTCACTCTCAGACCAGATGATCTTGATAACACCTGTGATCAACCTCACTCTCAGACCAGATGATCTTGATAACACCTGTGATCAACCTCACTCTCAGACCAGATGATCTTGATAACACCTGTGATCAACCTCACTCTCAGACCAGATGATCTTGATAACACCTGTGATCAACCTCACTCTCAGACCAGATGATCTTGATAACACCTGTGATCAACCTCACTCTCAGACCAGATGATCTTGATAACACCTGTGATCAACCTCACCCTCAGATCAACCTCACTCTCACCAGATGATCTTGATAACACCTGTGATCAACCTCACTCTCAGACCAGATGATCTTGATAACACCTGTGATCTACCTCACTCTCAGACCAGATGATCTTGATAACACCTGTGATCAACTCTCACAGATGATCTTGATCAGACCAGATGATCTTGATAACACCTGTGATCAACCTCACTCTCAGACCAGATGATCTTGATAACACCTGTGATCAACCTCACTCTCAGACCAGATGATCTTGATAACACCTGTGATCAACCTCACTCTCAGACCAGATGATCTTGATAACACCTGTGATCAACCTCACTCTCAGACCAGATGATCTTGATAACACCTGTGATCAACCTCACTCTCAGACCAGATGATCTTGATAACACCTGTGATCAACCTCACTCAGACCAGATGATCTTGATAACACCTGTGATCAACCTCACTCTCAGACCAGATGATCTTGATAACACCTGTGATCAACCTCACTCTCAGACCAGATGATCTTGATAACACCTGTGATCAACCTCACTCTCAGACCAGATGATCTTGATAACACCTGTGATCAACCTCACTCTCAGACCAGATGATCTTGATAACACCTGTGATCAACCTCACTCTCAGACCAGATGATCTTGATAACACCTGTGATCAACCTCACTCTCAGACCAGATGATCTTGATAACACCTGTGATCAACCTCACTCTCAGACCAGATGATCTTGATAACACCTGTGATCAACCTCACTCTCAGACCAGATGATCTTGATAACACCTGTGATCAACCTCACTCTCAGACCAGATGATCTTGATAACACCTGTGATCAACCTCACTCTCAGTACAGATGATCTTGATAACACCTGTGATCAACCTCACTCTCAGACCAGATGATCTTGATAACACCTGTGATCAACCTCACTCTCAGACCAGATGATCTTGATAACACCTGTGATCAACCTCACTCTCAGACCAGATGATCTTGATAACACCTGTGATCAACCTCACTCTCAGACCAGATGATCTTGATAACACCTGTGATCAACCTCACTCTCAGACCAGATGATCTTGATAACACCTGTGATCAACCTCACTCTCAGACCAGATGATCTTGATAACACCTGTGATCAACCTCACTCTCAGACCAGATGATCTTGATAACACCTGTGATCAACCTCACTCTCAGACCAGATGATCTTGATAACACCTGTGATCAACCTCACTCTCAGACCAGATGATCTTGATAACACCTGTGATCAACCTCACTCTCAGACCAGATGATCTTGATAACACCTGTGATCAACCTCACTCTCAGACCAGATGATCTTGATAACACCTGTGATCAACCTCACTCTCAGACCAGATGATCTTGATAACACCTGTGATCAACCTCACTCTCAGACCAGATGATCTTGATAACACCTGTGATCTTGATAACACCTCACTCTCAGACCAGATGATCTTGATAACACCTGTGATCAACCTCACTCTCAGACCAGATGATCTTGATAACACCTGTGATCAACCTCACTCTCAGACCAGATGACCTGTGATCAACCTCACTCTCAGACCAGATGATCTTGATAACACCTGTGATCAACCTCACTCTCAGACCAGATGATCTTGATAACACCTGTGATCAACCTCACTCTCAGACCAGATGATAACACCTTGATAACACCTGTGATCAACCTCACTCTCAGACCAGATGATCTTGATAACACCTGTGATCAACCTCACTCTCAGACCAGATGATCTTGATAACACCTGTGATCAACCTCACTCTCAGACCAGATGATCTTGATAACACCTGTGATCAACCTCACTCTCAGACCAGATGATCTTGATAACACCTGTGATCAACCTCACTCTCAGACCAGATGATCTTGATAACACCTGTGATCAACCTCACTCTCAGACCAGATGATCTTGATAACACCTGTGATCAACCTCACTCTCAGACCAGATGATCTTGATAACACCTGTGATCAACCTCACTCTCAGACCAGATGATCTTGATAACACCTGTGATCAACCTCACTCTCAGACCAGATGATCTTGATAACACCTGTGATCAACCTCACTCTCACCAGATGATCTTGATAACACCTGTGATCAGACCTCACTCTCAGACCAGATGATCTTGATAACACCTGTGATCAACCTCACTCTCAGACCAGATGATCTTGATAACACCTGTGATCAACCTCACTCTCAGACCAGATGATCTTGATAACACCTGTGATCAACCTCACTCTCAGACCAGATGATGTTGATCTGTGATCAACCTCACTCTCAGACCAGATCTTGATAACACCTGTGATCAACCTCACTCTCACCTGATCTTGATAACACCTGTGATCAACCTCACTCTCAGACCAGATGATCTTGATAACACCTGTGATCAACCTCACTCTCAGACCAGATGATCTTGATAACACCTGTGATCAACCTCACTCTCAGACCAGATGATCTTGATAACACCTGTGATCAACCTCACTCTCAGGCCAGATGATCTTGATAACACCTGTGATCAACCTCACTCTCAGACCAGATGATCTTGATAACACCTGTGATCAACCTCACTCTCAGGCCAGATGATCTTGATAACACCTGTGATCAACCTCACTCTCAGACCAGATGATCTTGATAACACCTGTGATCGACCTCACTCTCAGACCAGATGATCTTGATAACACCTGTGATCGACCTCACTCTCAGACCAGATGATCTTGATAACACCTGTGATCGACCTCACTCTCAGACCAGATGATCTTGATAACACCTGTGATCAACCTCACTCTCAGACCAGATGATCTTGATAACACCTGTGATCAACCTCACTCTCAGACCAGATGATCTTGATAACACCTGTGATCAACCTCACTCTCAGACCAGATGATCTTGATAACACCTGTGATCAACCTCACTCTCAGACCAGATGATCTTGATAACACCTGTGATCAACCTCACTCTCAGACCAGATGATCTTGATAACACCTGTGATCAACCTCACTCTCAGACCAGATGATCTTGATAACACCTGTGATCAACCTCACTCTCAGGCCAGATGATCTTGATAACACCTGTGATCAACCTCACTCTCAGACCAGATGATCTTGATAACACCTGTGATCAACCTCACTCTCAGGCCAGATGATCTTGATAACACCTGTGATCAACCTCACTCTCAGGCCAGATGATCTTGATAACACCTGTGATCAACCTCACTCTCAGACCAGATGATCTTGATAACACCTGTGATCAACCTCACTCTCAGACCAGATGATCTTGATAACACCTGTGATCAACCTCACTCTCAGACCAGATGATCTTGATAACAACCGTGATCAACCTCACTCTCAGACCAGATGATCTTGATAACACCCGTGATCAACCTCACTCTCAGACCAGATGATCTTGATAACACCTGTGATCAACCTCACTCTCAGACCAGATGATCTTGATAACACCTGTGATCAACCTCACTCTCAGACCAGATGATCTTGATAACACCTGTGATCAACCTCACTCTCAGACCAGATGATCTTGATAACACCTGTGATCAACCTCACTCTCAGACCAGATGATCTTGATAACAACTGTGATACCTCACTCTCAGACCAGATGATCTTGATAACACCTGTGATCGACTTCACTCTCAGGCCGGATGATCTTGATAACACCTGTGATCGACTTCACTCTCAGACCAGATGATCTTGATAACACCTGTGATCAACCTCACTCTCAGGCCAGATGATCTTGATAACACCTGTGATCAACCTCACTCTCAGACCAGATGATCTTGATAACACCTGTGATCAACCTCACTCTCAGACCAGATGATCTTGATAACACCTGTGATCAACCTCACTCTCAGGCCAGATGATCTTGATAACACCTGTGATCAACCTCACTCTCAGACCAGATGATCTTGATAACACCTGTGATCAACCTCACTCTCAGACCAGATGATCTTGATAACACCTGTGATCAACCTCACTCTCAGACCAGATGATCTTGATAACACCTGTGATCAACCTCACTCTCAGGCCAGATGATCTTGATAACACCTGTGATCAACCTCACTCTCAGACCAGATGATCTTGATAACACCTGTGATCAACCTCACTCTCAGACCAGATGATCTTGATAACACCTGTGATCAACCTCACTCTCAGACCAGATGATCTTGATAACACCTGTGATCAACCTCACTCTCAGACCAGATGATCTTGATAACACCTGTGATCAACCTCACTCTCAGACCAGATGATCTTGATAACACCTGTGATCAACCTCACTCTCAGACCAGATGATCTTGATAACACCTGTGATCGACCTCACTCTCAGACCAGATGATCTTGATAACACCTGTGATCAACCTCACTCTCAGACCAGATGATCTTGATAACACCTGTGATCAACCTCACTCTCAGACCAGATGATCTTGATAACACCTGTGATCAACCTCACTCTCAGACCAGATGATCTTGATAACACCTGTGATCAACCTCACTCTCAGACCAGATGATCTTGATAACACCTGTGATCAACCTCACTCTCAGACCAGATGATCTTGATAACACCTGTGATCAACCTCACTCTCAGGCCAGATGATCTTGATAACACCTGTGATCAACCTCACTCTCAGGCCAGATGATCTTGATAACACCTGTGATCAACCTCACTCTCAGACCAGATGATCTTGATAACACCTGTGATCAACCTCACTCTCAGGCCAGATGATCTTGATAACACCTGTGATCAACCTCACTCTCAGGCCAGATGATCTTGATAACACCCGTGATCTACCTCACTCTAAGACCAGATGATCTTGATAACACCCGTGATCAACCTCACTCTCAGACCAGATGATCTTGATAACACCTGTGATCAACCTCACTCTCAGACCAGATGATCTTGATAACACCCGTGATCAACCTCACTCTCAGACCAGATGATCTTGATAACACCTGTGATCAACCTCACTCTCAGGCCAGATGATCTTGATAACACCCGTGATCTACCTCACTCTCAGACCAGATGATCTTGATAACACCCGTGATCAACCTCACTCTCAGACCAGATGATCTTGATAACACCTGTGATCAACCTCACTCTCAGACCAGATGATCTTGATAACACCTGTGATCAACCTCACTCTCAGACCAGATGATCTTGATAACACCCGTGATCGACCTCACTCTCAGACCAGATGATCTTGATAACACCCGTGATCAACCTCACTCTCAGACCAGATGATCTTGATAACACCTGTGATCAACCTCACTCTCAGACCAGATGATCTTGATAACACCTGTGATCAACCTCACTCTCATTCCAGATGATGATAACACCTTGATACCTCACTCTCACCAGATGATCTTGATAACACCTGTGAACCTCACTCTCAGACCAGATGATCTTGATAACACCCGTGATCGACCTCACTCTCAGACCAGATGATCTTGATAACACCCGTGATCAACCTCACTCTCAGACCAGATGATCTTGATAACACCCGTGATCAACCTCACTCTCAGACCAGATGATCTTGATAACACCCGTGATCAACCTCACTCTCAGACCAGATGATCTTGATAACACCTGTGATCAACCTCACTCTCAGACCAGATGATCTTGATAACACCTGTGATCAACCTCACTCTCAGACCAGATGATCTTGATAACACCTGTGATCAACCTCACTCTCAGGCCAGATGATCTTGATAACACCTGTGATCAACCTCACTCTCAGATCAACCTCACTCTGAGACCAGATGATCTTGATAACACCTGTGATCAACCTCACTCTCAGACCAGATGATCTTGATAACACCTGTGATCAACCTCACTCTCAGACCAGATGATCTTGATAACACCAGATGTGATCTCAGGCCAGATGACCTCACTCTCAGACCAGATGATCTTGATAACACCTGTGATCAACCTCACTCTCAGACCAGATGATCTTGATAACACCTGTGATCAACCTCACTCTCAGACCAGATGATCTTGATAACACCCGTGATCTACCTCACTCTCAGACCAGATGATCTTGATAACACCCGTGATCAACCTCACTCTCAGACCAGATGATCTTGATAACACCTGTGATCAACCTCACTCTCAGACCAGATGATCTTGATAACACCTGTGATCAACCTCACTCTCAGACCAGATGATCTTGATAACACCTGTGATCGACCTCACTCTCAGACCAGATGATCTTGATAACACCTGTGATCAACCTCACTCTCAGGCCAGATGATCTTGATAACACCTGTGATCGACCTCACTCTCAGACCAGATGATCTTGATAACACCTGTGATCGACTTCACTCTCAGGCCAGATGATCTTGATAACACCTGTGATCGACTTCACTCTCAGGCCAGATGATCTTGATAACACCTGTGATCGACTTCACTCTCAGGCCAGATGATCTTGATAACACCTGTGATCAACCTCACTCTCCCAGATGTGATCTGTGATACCTCACTCTCAGGCCAGATGATCTTGATAACACCTGTGATCAACCTCACTCTCAGGACCAGATGATCTTGATAACACCTGTGATCAACCTCACTCTCAGGCCAGATCTTGATAACACCTGTGATCAACCTCACTCTCACCAGATGATCTTGATAACACCTGTGAACCTCACTCTCAGACCAGATGATCTTGATAACACCTGTGATCAACCTCACTCTCAGACCAGATGTTCTTGATAACACCTGTGATCAACCTCACTCTCACCTGTGATCAATCTCACTCTCAGACCAGATGATCTTGATAACACCCGTGATCGACCTCACTCTCAGACCAGATGATCTTGATAACACCCGAGATCGACCTCACTCTCAGACCAGATAATCTTGATAACACCCGTGATCATCCTCACTCTCAGGCCAGATGATCTTGATGACACCTGTGATCGACCTCACTCTCAGACCAGATGATCTTGATAACACCTGTGATCAACCTCACTCTCAGACCAGATGATCTTGATAACACCTGTGATCAACCTCACTCTCAGACCAGATGATCTTGATAACACCTGTGATCAACCTCACTCTCAGACCAGATGATCTTGATAACACCTGTGATCGACCTCACTCTCAGGCCAGATGATCTTGATAACACCTGTGATCAACCTCACTCTCAGACCAGATGATCTTGATAACACCTGTGATCAACCTCACTCTCAGACCAGATGATCTTGATAACACCTGTGATCAACCTCACTCTCAGACCAGATGATCTTGATAACACCTGTGATCAACCTCACTCTCAGACCAGATGATCTTGATAACACCTGTGATCAACCTCACTCTCAGACCAGATGATCTTGATAACACCTGTGATCAACCTCACTCTCAGACCAGATGATCTTGATAACACCTGTGATTGACTTCACTCTCAGACCAGATGATCTTGATAACACCTGTGATCAACCTCACTCTCAGACCAGATGATCTTGATAACACCTGTGATTGACTTCACTCTCAGACGAGATGATCTTCCTGTTAAATGATAACATTAAATTCCTCATATACCTCAATGTCAGGTGTTGTTCAGCAGTTTGGTCCATGGAACCACCTAACATAAATGTTTAGATATCTTTATCCTGCAGTGTTTCGCCTGTACGGTAGACCTGTTCAGTTGAAGAATGAGGTGATTATGCAACAATTGTTGAACAATTGTTTCTTCTTCATCATTTACGTCACATTCTTCATTCGAATACAGAGGCAGGAATCATTGTGATTCACCTTGATAGATGAGACAGCGAGGTAAATACCACTGTCTGGTACAAATATGAATCACATGCATGCGCAACACTTGGTTAATTAAGGTAATCATTCCCTCAACCTGGAGATCTGTTAACTCTATCAGTCCTAAAATATACAACAGATACAAGAAAAGCATTACACACTGGAAATGTTACAACATTGATGAACTCTCTCATGGAAACCACACAGAGATTTCCTCTAAGTCAGGCTTTACAACACTGTGTACTAGCCCAGTCAGTACTTTCACTGCTCCTCATTTGTCCTCACTAAACTCCTCACTATAAGATCAGATGTTAATCCATGTTACGAGTATGGCCATACCCGTTTTATTTTATAGTAGGATATGCCCTTTTATTTTGTAATATATACCTGGAGTTTACCTGGAGAGAGTTCCGGGGTTCAACGCCCCCGCGGCCCGGTCTGCGACCAGGCCTCCTGGTGGATCAGAGCCTGATCAACCAGGCTGGTACTGCTGGCTGCACGCAAACCAACGTACGAGCCACAACCCGGCTGGTCAGGAACCGACTTTAGGTGCTTGTCCAGTGCCAGCTTGAAGACTGCCAGGAGTCTGTTGGTAATCCCCCTTATGCATGCTGGGAGGCACTTGAACAGTCTCGGGCCCCTGACACTTATTGTATGGTCTCTTAACGTGCTAGTGACACCCCTGCTTTTCATTGGGGGATGTTGCATCGTCTGCCAAGTCTTTTGCTTTCGTAATGAGTGATTTCGTGTGCAAGTTCGGTACTAGTCCCTCTAGGATTTTCCAGGTGTATATAATCATGTATCTCTCCCGCCTGCATTCCAGGGAATACAGGTTTAGGAACCTCAAGCGCTCCCAGTATTTGAGGTGTTTTATCTCCGTTATGCGTGCCGTGAAGGTTCTCTGTACATTTTCTAGGTCAGCAATTTCACCTGCCTTGAAAGGTGCTGTTAGTGTGCAGCAATATTCCAACCTAGATAGAACAAGTGACCTGAAGAGTGTCATCATGGGCTTGGCCTCCCTAATTTTGAAGGTTCTCATTATCCATCCTGTCATTTTTCTAGCAGATGCGATTGATACAATGTTATGGTCATTGAAGGTGAGATCCTCCGACATGATCACCCCCAGGTCTTTGACGTTGGTGTTTCGCTCTATTTTGTGGCCAGAATTTGTTTTGTACTCTGATGAAGATTTAATTTCCTCGTGTTTACCATATCTGAGTAACTGAAATTTCTCATTGTTGAACTTCATATTGTTTTCTGCAGCCCACTGAAAGATTTGGTTGATGTCTGCCTGGAGCCTTGCAGTGTCTGCAATGGAAGACACTGTCATGCAGATTCGGGTGTCATCTGCAAAGGAAGACACGGTGCTGTGGCTGACATCCTTGTCTATGTCAGATATGAGGATGAGGAACAAGATGGGAGCGAGTACTGTGCCTTGTTTAACAGAGCTTTTCACCGTAGCTGCCTCGGACTTGACTCTGTTGACGACTACTCTCTGTGTTCTGTTAGTGAGGAAATTATAGATCCATCGACCGACTTTTCCTGTTATTCCTTTGGCACGCATTTTGTGCGCTATTACGCCATGGTCACACTTGTCGAAGGCTTTTGCAAAGTCTGTATATATTACATCTGCATTCTTTTTGTCTTCTAGTGCATCTAGGACCTTGTCGTAGTGATCCAATAGTTGAGACAGACAGGAGCGACCTGTTCTAAACCCATGTTGCCCTGGGTTGTGTAACTGATGGGTTTCTAGATGGGTGGTGATCTTGCTTCTTAGGACCCTTTCAAAGATTTTTATGATATGGGATGTTAGTGCTATCGGTCTGTAGTTCTTTGCTGTTGCTTTACTGCTAACCTTAATGCTAATATTGTTATATTGTTAGGCGTTCATAAGTTATTATCATGTAGTGGGAAACCACTAGTTACAGTGCCGGTTAGCAGTTCAGGTACTGACGTCTCCCTCAGTCACGGGACCAACATGACGTCAGCTTACCACTCAGTGGTACAGTGAGTAGGTTCACAGCCCTTGCTCCGAGTTGGTTCACAACACTTGCTCTGAGTAGGTTCTCAGCCCTTGCTATGAGTAGGTTCTCAGCCCTTGCTCAGAGTAGGTTCACAGCCCCTGCTCTGAGTTGGTTCACAACACTTGCTCTGAGTAGGTTCTCAGCCCTTGCTCAGAGTAGGTTCACAGCCCTTGCTCCGAGTTGATTCACAACACTTGCTATGAGTAGGTTTTTCAGCCCTTGCTCTGAGTAGGTTCTCAGCCCTTGCTCTGTGTAGGTTCACACCCCTTGCTCCGAGTTGGTTCACAACACTTGCTCAGCGTAGGCTTTCAGCCCTTGCTCTGAGTAGGTTTTCAGCCCTTGCTCTGAGTAGGTTCTCAGCCCTTTCTCTGAGTAGGTTCTCAGCCCTTGCTCTGAGTAGGTTCATCACCCTTGCTCTGAGTAGGTTCCCACACTCGCTCAGAGTAGCTTCATACACTCAGAGTAGCTTCATACACTCTCTTCTGAGCACATTCAGGCACTCGGCCTTTAATACATTCCCCCGCTCTAGAAGATTACTTAGTCCAAGACAAAGTGTACTTTTATGTATAACACTACGAGAGAGAGAGAGAGAGAGAGAGAGAGAGAGAGAGAGAGAGAGAGAACTTTGTATCATGTAATAAGTTTTATATGGATTCTTTTATAATAAAGATCACATTTTATTTAGTCGGATCAGTCTCCTAATGATAATCCCCATATTAAATTGACGTGTGTCTAAGGACAACTAGACGAGAGCTGGATTCGACATCTTGTTACGGAAAGGGGCCAAAACAGGCCCATAGACATGGCCCCAGACGTAACAATCCACCAGGAAGTCTGATACTGAACACCTCCCTGAAAACATCCTTTACTTCCCTGGAAACATCCTTCACCTCCCTGGAAACATCCTTCACCTCCCTGGAAACATCCTTCACCTCCCTGGAAACATCCTTCACCTCCCTGGAAACATCCTTCATCTCCCTGGAAACATCCTTCACCTCCCTGGAAACATCCTTCACCTCCCTGGAAACATCCTTCATCTCCCTGGAAACATCCTTCACCTCCCTGGAAACATCCTTTACTTCCCTGGAAACATCCTTCACCTCCCTGGAAACATCCTTCATCTCCCTGGAAACATCCTTCACCTCCCTGGAAACATCCTTCACCTCCCTGGAAACATCCTTCAGCTATCTTCAATATATTTTATTATTGTTGATTCGCCGGTATTCTCCCTGCCCGGAGCTGTATAATCCTCCGGGTTTAGCGCTTCCCCCTTGATTGTAATAATAATAATCTCCCTGCCCGGGCCTTTTTCAAGTAGTGGCCCGGTATTCAATTCAGTATATATCGTACATTCTTCTACTGTACAGACATTTAGCTCCTTCCTAAATTATTCACTAAGAATCTCTGGTAAGTGGATTAATTGTTTTGTTAAAGTGACAATAAAGAGCACTTCTGGAAACTTTATTATTGACAGTTCTTAATGATATATATTATTGATACTGTTTTTAATGATATATGTTATTGATACTGTTTTTAATGATATATATTATTGATACTGTTTTTAATGATATATGTTATTGATACTGTTTTTAATGATATATATTATTGATACTGTTTTTAATGATATATGTTATTGATACTGTTTTTAATGATATATATTATTGATACTGTTTTTAATGATATATATTATTGATACTGTTTTTAATGATATATATTATTGATACTGTTTTTAATGATATATATTATTGATACTGTTTTTAATAATATATATTATTGGCACTGTTTTTAATAATATATATTATTGGCACTGTTTTTAATAATATATATTATTGGCACTGTTTTTAATAATATATATTATTGGCACTGTTTTTAATAATATATATTATTGATACTGTTTTTAATTATACATATTACTGACACTGTTTTTAATGATATATATTATTGATGTTTTTAATGATATATATTATTGATACTGTTTTTAATGATATATATTACTGACACTGTTTTTAATGATATGTATTTTAAATGATATAAATTACACTCGAGAGTCAAATTAATATACTTGCACTTTTATTGCGTATTTTAAATTTTAAAGAAAAAGATAGACTTCATTATTTTCGAAACGTTTTCAACATTTATCATTCTCAAGAAATTTCGTTTTGACCTCTAGAACACCTCATTCGATCGGTGTCAAATTTTTGACGGCGGTGTATTGAAACTATGTCAAGATTCCTGAGAATGTTTACAAGAGTGAATGTTTGATGAACAATGTTAGGTAGGTAACTCCCAAATAATGTTTGATGAACAATGTTAGGTAGGTAACTCCCAAATAATGTTTGATGAACAATGTTAGGTAGGTAACTCCCAAATAATGTTTGATGAACAATGTTAGGTAGGTAACTCCCAAATAATGTTTGATGAACAATGTTAGGTAGGTAACTCCCAAATAATGTTTGATGAACAATGTTAGGTAGGTAACTCCCAAATAATGTTTCCTTGTGTTAACTGTACTAACTGGTAAGGTTAATATTGTTAATAGTTAAGGTCATATTTACCACTGTTAATATCAATGACATCAAAGTATCTTATGAAGTGCTCTTGATCCAAGAAACTAGACTTATTATCTATTTCCTTGTAAAATGATGATGTAATAATATAATATAATAATAATATACTGTATTAATAATATAATTATAATATATAATATAATTATAATATAATAATTATGAAGAAAATTACTTTCAGAATTCTTTCAAAATTAATATAACATTTCTTGTAGGTGAACAGTTTATTGGGTTTTGTGCAATAACTGGAGAATGCTTCTCCAGGTTGGTTTTAAACTTTTCTTGCTGATGTGTTCTCTCCAGCTGAAACTTTGCTTTAATTTTAGGTTAATGTTAAAACGCTACTTTCATTAATCAAGTTTATTTATTTGAAATAACTGGAGGATGTATGATGTTATTATAAATAAATCAGTGTTTGGGTTTATTCTAAGTTAAACCTATATAATGATCATTTGATAAACCGTAATTATGCAAATGACAATATATTTAAACCTTAATCGCTGGTAAATTTCACTAAGAAAGAAGTTTGGATATATTTTGTCCTGTGTTTGTTGGTATTTGATAAATACCAGAATTATACAATAGTTTTTACTGACCTTATTGATGAACTTATAAATCTTTAAACTGAGTAAAACGTGACCTGATCAGGTTATATACATAGGAATATAAAACTTGATAAAGCTTTATACTGATAAACAACATAACGCAGCTCTTGACAACATGATAAGGGTGAGCACAGAACCAAACGTGATGTGATAAACACAGAGAAAACGTTACGTGGTAAAGCTCCACACAGAGCGATAAGTGAGATCATTATTTTATAAGTCTTCTCCCAACAAAACGTCACGTGAAACTGCGCTATAATGAGCAAAACGCCGCAAATTTTATACACAGTGAATCATTTCTTGTTTAAGGTTTACACCCAGCAAAACATTGCTTCATAAAACTAAACATTAGGCAAAGCATATCAAGACAAAACTATACACAGAGCGAAGTTTTAATTTCTCTCTACATGAAGCGAGACTTAACTTAAATCTCGTAACAGAGCGAAATAAGACTTAATGAAGCTCAGTGAGAGCTTCATTAAGTCAAGCTGTAACTGATAAAGTTGTACACAGCAAATACCACTTAATGAAGCTCTATGCATAGAAAATAGAACTTGATCAAGCTTAGACTGAAACAGAACTTGATAAACTTTTATACAAAGTAAAATATGAAGTTGATGGTGAAGGGGAAAGTTGAGTAACTAAATATGTGAAGTGAATTACTGGTGAGTTGAACAACAGGTGAAGATGTCAGATGAACAACAGGTGAAGATGTCAGATGAACAACAGGTGAAGATGACAGTTGAACAACAGGTGAAAATGTCAGATGAACAACAGGTGAAGATGTCAGATGAACAACAGGTGAAGATGTCAGATGAACAACAGGTGAAGATGTAAGATGAACAACAGGTGAAGATGTCAGATGAACAACAGGTGAAGATGTCAGATGAACAACAGGTGAAGATGTCAGATGAACAACAGGTGAAGATGTCAGATGAACAACAGGTGAAGATGTCAGATGAACAACAGGTGAAGATGTCAGATGAACAAGAGGTGAAGATGTCAGATGAACAACAGGTGAAGATGTCAGATGAACAACAGGTGAAGATGTATGATGAACAACAGGTGAAGATGTAAGATGAACAACAGGGGAAAATGTAAGATGAACAACAGGTGAAGATGTCAGATGAACAACAGGTGAAGATGTCAGATGAACAACAGGTGAAGATGTCAGATGAACAACAGGTGAAGATGTCAGATGAACAACAGGTGAAGATGTCAGATGAACAACAGGTGAAGATGTAAGATGAACAACAGGTGAAGATGTCAGATGAACAACAGGTGAAGATGTAAGATGACCAACAGGTGAAGATGTAAGATGACCAACAGGTGAAGATGTAAGATGACCAACAGGTGAAGATGTAAGATGACGTACAGGTGAAAGGAAGTATAACTGGTGGAGTTTTATAGTGATTTAAACAAACAAAGGAAGAATATAATAACTGGACCCAGACTGACCTAGCAACAACTTAAACTTTAACTTTAATTCTCCAAAAGCAATTCTTATTTTGCAATATTGATCTCGAGAAACGTAAATAGAAGAAAAAAAAACCGTTTTCATGATCATTAAAAAGGAAGAAAGGCAAATATTGAGCTCGACCAGATGATGGTGACAACACCAGCTGTCGACCTCACGGTCAGGCTCTCGACCTGATGATGGTGACAAAACCAGATGTCGACCTCACTGTCAGTCTCTCGACCAGATGATGGTGACAACACCAGCTGTCGACCTCAATGTCAGGCTCTCGACGTGATGATGGTGACAACAACTGACGACCTCACTGTTAGGCTCTCGACCTGATGATGGTGACAACACCAGTTGTCGACCTCACTGTCAGGCTCTCGATCTGATGATGGTGACAACACCAGTTGTCGACCTCACTGTCAGCCTCTCGACCAGATAATGGTGACAACACCAGCTGCCGACCTCACTGTCAGGCTCTCGACCTGATGATGGTGACAACACCAGCTCTCGACCTCACTGTCAGGCTCTCGACCTGATGATGGTGACAACACCAGCTGTCGACCTCACTGTCAGGCTCTCGACCTGATGATGGTGACAACAACTGTCGACCTCACTATCAGGCTCTCAACCTGATGATCGTGACAACACCAGCTGTCGACCTCACTGTCAGCCTCTCGACCTGATGATGGTGACAACACCAACTGTCGACCTCACTGTCAGGCTCTCAACCTGATGATCGTGACAACACCAGCTGTCGACCTCACTGTCAGGCTCTCGACCTGATGATGGTAACAACACCAACTGTCGACCTCACTGTCAGGCTCTCAACCTGATGATGGTGACAACACCAGCTGTCGACCTCACTGTCAGCCTCTCGACCTGATGATGGTGATAACACCAGCTGTCGACCTCACTGTCTGGCTCTCGACCTGATGATGGTGACAACACCAGCTGTCGATCTCACTGTCAGGCTCTCGACCTGATGATAGTGACAACTCCAGCTGTCGACCTCACTGTCAGCCTCTCGATCTGATGATGGTGACAACACAAGCTGTCGACCTCACTGTCAGCCTCTCGACCTGATGATGGTGACAACACAAGCTGTCGATCTCACTGTCAGGCTCTCGACCTGATGATGGTGACAACACCAGCTGTCGACCTCACTGTCAGGCTCTCGACCTGACGATGGTGAAAACACCACCTGTCGACCTCACTGTCAGGCTCTCGATCTGATGATGGTGACAACACAAGCTGTCGATCTCACTGTCAGGCTCTCGACCTGATGATGGTGACAACACAAGCTGTCGACCTCACTGTCAGTCTCTCGACCTGATGATGGTGACAACACCAGCTGTCGACCTCACTGTCAGGCTCTCGACCTGATGATGGTGACAACACCAGCTGTCGACCTCACTCTCAGGCTCTCGACCTGATGATGGTGACAACACAAGCTGTCGACCTCACTGTCAGGCTCTCTACCTGATGATGGTGACAACACCAGCTGTCGACCTCACTGTCAGGCTCTCGACCTGACGATGGTGAAAACACCACCTGTCGACCTCACTGTCAGGCTCTCGACCTGATTATGGTGACAACACCAGCTGTCGACCTCACTGTCAGGCTCTCGACATGATGATGGTGACAACACCAGCTGTCGACCTCACTGTCAGGCTCTCGACCTGATGATGGTAACAACACCAGCTGTCGACCTCACTGTCAGGCTCTCGACCAGATGATGGTGACAACACCAGCTGTCGACCTCACTCTCAGGCTCTCGACCTGATGATGGTGACAACACCAGCTGTCGACCTCACTCTCAGGCTCTCGACCAGATGATGGTGACAACACCAGCTGTCGACCTCACTCTCAGGCTCTCGACCAGATGATGGTGACAACACCAGCTGTCGACATCACTGTCAGGCTTTCGACCTGATGATGGTGAAAACACTAGGTGTCGACCTCACTGCCAGGCTCTCGAGCTGATGATGGTGACAACACCAGCTGTCGACCTCACTGCCAGGCTCTCGTCCTGATGATGGTGACAACACCAGCTGTCGACTTCACTGTCAGGCTCTCGACCTGATGATGGTGACAACACCAGCTGTCGACTTCACTTTCAGGCTCTCGACCTGATGATGGTGACAACACCAGCTGTCGACCTCACTGTCAGCCTCTCGACCTGATGATGGTGATAACACCAGCGGTCGACCTCACTGTGAGGCTCTCGACCTGATGATGGTGACAACACCAGCTGTTGAGCTCACTGTCAGGCTCTCGACCAGATGATGGTGACAACACCAGCTGTCGACCTCACTCTCAAGCTTTCGACCTAATGATGGTGACAACACCAGCTGTTGACCTCACTGTCAGGCTCTCGACCTGATGTTGTTGACAACACCAGCTGTCGACCTCAATGTCAGCCTCTCGACCTGATGATGGTGACAACAACAGCTGTCGACCTCACTGTCAACCTCTCGACCTGATGATGGTTACAACACCATCTGTCGACCTCACTGTCAGGCTCTCGTCCTGATGATGGTGACAACACCAGCTGTGGACCTCACTGTCAGGCTCTCGACCTGATGATGTTGACAACACCAGCTGTCGACCTCACTGCCAGGCTCTCGTCCTGATGATGGTGACAACACCAGCTGTCGACCTCACTCTCAAGCTTTCGACCTAATGATGGTGACAACACCAGCTGTTGACCTCACTGTCAGGCTCTCGACCTGATGTTGTTGACAACACCAGCTGTCGACCTCAATGTCAGCCTCTCGACCTGATGATGGTGACAACAGCTGTCGACCTCACTGTCAACCTTTCGACCTGATAATGGTTACAACACCATCTGTCGACCTCACTGTCAGCCTCTCGACCTGATGATGGTGACAACACCAGCTGTCGACCTCACTGTCAGCCTCTCGATCTGATGATGGTGACAACACCAGCTGTCGACCTCACTGTTAGCCTCTTGACCTGATGATGGTGACAACACCAGCTGTCGACCTCACTGTCAGGCTCTCGTCCTGATGATGGTGACAACACCAGCTGTCGACCTCACTGTCAGGCTCTCGACCTGATGATGGTGACAACACCAGCTGTCGACCTCAATGTCAGCCTCTCGACCTGATGATTGTGATAACACCAGCTGTCGACCTCACTGTCAGGCTCTCGACCTGATGATGGCTAATGAAGGTTTTAAATCCAATATAAACCATAATTGTCATCATCGCTCTCTGGCCGTGTGGACGTGCTGCGCAAAAGCTCCTGCTTTCTCTGTTGCGCAACTTCCTGTTTTCTCCAAGATGGCTGCCAGCTACCGCAGGAGGAGAAACACTG
>NC_091390.1:7490546-7546591 GCF_038502225.1 Cherax quadricarinatus
AGGAGAAACACTGTGTGTGTTGACTTAGTCAAAGGGGCAATTTACCCTACAAATGCCTCTGTTTTGCTGCTGACTATCATCAGGGATACTTTCTGTATTGACAACGATGAGTTAAATGAGATTGCTCTGAATGGTTCTTCAAGGATTTTCTGCACAGTGGAAACTTACGAAAGGACGGTAACTAACTATCAGGAGAGATGTATCACCGTTTCATCATGGGCTGGAGGTACGTCTGCGGGATGCCTCCAAATACTACACCTGGGTGAGGATCCGGAATGTTCCTTTCGAAGCAGATAACGTGGATATTCGAGAGACTTTTCGAACCTATTGTGAGGTACATGCTGTGACTTTGGAACGATGGACGGATGGAATCTACACGGGGCTTCCTGCAGGATCTTACAAGATCTAGATGACTTTGAGGAGACCTATCCCCTCTTATGTTGTCCTGGAGGATTTTAGGACACAGGTGTTTGTGACATATGCAGGACAACGTAAAACGTGTCGACTGTGTGGTGCTTTTGATCACATGGCAGCCGGGTGTGGTAAGGCTGCAGCTCCACGGTCAAAGGAAATGCCCGTAGCCACAGAGTCGTTGGTGGCTTCTTCGTCTGCTGCTGTGGTTGCAGCAGGCAAAGGAAATTGGGCAGACGAAGTGGACGGTGTGGAGGAGCGTTGTGTGACGCTACCAGAAGCTTTGGTTGCTTCCCCACATTTGTTCAATGTGGAAGTAGGTCGTGCCCAAGAATTAGGCAAACGAAGAATTCCCAAGTATTAAGATCCCAAGAAGTTGCAGTGTCTGACAGGTTTGTAGATGAATGGTTCAGAGAACCGACATGGTGATAAATTAGACACGTGTGCAACTCTAGGGTATCTTTATTGAGGAAACGTTTCGCCACACAGTGGCTTCATCAGTCCATACAAAGGAGAATCTTGAGAATCTTGGGATCTTAATACTTGGGAATTCTTCGCTTGCCTAATTCTTGGGCACGACCTACATCCACATTGAACAAATGTGACACCACCTATGACTGCTGCACCTCTCCTACCAACGGTTTATAAGCTCCATCTCCGCACGTATGCCGTATTCTATTCAAGATTGATGGACTGACCACATCGACTCAAGGTTGAGGGACTGATTTCCTCTGTGAAGGCTTACTCAGCCCTGTAACAACTTCAGACAGTATTACCAAGGCTGGCTCCTCCTCAGGAAAATTAGTGAATAGAAAAAGAAACAATAACAGACAAACATAAACACTTTATTATATAGAAAATATAAAATATAAAACACTTAAATATGAAATATTAATCCTACATTAAAGAAAATGAAAAATGAAAAATATAAATGATAACTGAATTCAACGCTAATATATATAGTGGTGTCTGGTGTTGGTGACACTGTGTTGAAATCGTAGCCGTTGCTGATATTGGGGGGGGTCGCAGGTGTTGGTGACCACCATTGGCTAGTTCTTCGCAGAGTATCGCCGTGAGTAGTATCCCGATGACAGGAAAGCAGGTTCTTTACCGCTGCAATGATGTGGGGTTACGTCCTGCAATTTCATATAGGTGCACAGGTAATTAAATCCAAAATGGGACGTCTCCAGGACGTTAGTCCGTCTCCTGTTCTTCTCGTTGATTGACAGGTGACCCTCTCTGTCATCCAAGCTGAAAAGATAGACAGGTTACCCACTGCTTAAAAATCACTCTCCATGGCAAGTACAATACCCAAAACATGTGGTGATTATTACAACAGTCAACCTAGAGCAAGACTGAAAGGACTAAGTTTATTATTGGTCAAAAGTGAAGCTTTCAACCAATTAATCCACTAGAATACAAGGCAGGCATGTACTTACAGTAGTGTTGGGAGCTGTGAGTCGAGTGATTTACTGTTTGACTAGAGCCCCACACGTCACCTTTCGGAGGGGGGGGGAAGAGGGAGGGGAAGGGATAGCGGGAGCTAGACTGACCCTAGCTTAACAAGCAGCCGGCAGTCAAACTATCACTTTCAGGGAGGGGGAAAAAGGCGGGTAAAACAGGAGCTTGACTTACCCTAGTAGCCAGCAATGAAACTATTGTTACTATATCACTACTCCTATCTATTGAACTTTTCCCTCACACTCCCCCATACCAAGACTTATAGTCAAGGAGTATAAGAAGAATAGGCGAGGAAAAAGTTCTAACATGTGGAAGTCGCGTAAGGCAACAAATCTTCTACTGACTGTCACGACTTAACCAGTCAGAGAAATAATTGGATGAACCATTGATATACACAATATGGAACTTAAAAGCCTGGATTGCCAATGTCCACCTCCAGAGGTGACTGTTCCCTTAAAAGTTTCTAGGTATATCAAAGGTTTGTGGTCCGTTTCTAAAATGAATTCTTTTCCCAGCAAATAAAATTTAAGTTTGGAGATACCCCACACAAGGGCTAAACATTCCTTTTCTATTGTGGAGTATCTTGTTTCTGCGGGAAGGAGTTTCCGGCTTAGGAAGCATACAGGGAAGGGAGTACCATCATGGTATTGTAGTAACACCGCACCTAAGCCAGTATTGGAGGCATCAGTTCTTAAACAAAATGTTTTATTAATATCTGGAATCTTAAGTATAGGGTCTTTCGAAAAGATACTTTTAATCTCATTAAACTTTTCCCGAGCTACGTCGGAAAGTTCAAGAGGTTCCTTCACAGACTTTTTAAGGAAGTCGGATAAGATGCCTGTAAGATCAGTAAGGTTCGGGATAAACCGTGCATAAAAAATTACAGAACCAAGAAAGCTACGCATGAGCTTCTTGGTTTTGGGGAATTTAAACTCTAATAAAGCTTTGATCTTACTGGGGAGAGGCTGCAGAGTGTTATTAGAAAGTATCAGTCCAAGATATCTAATCTTGTTATACCCAAGGAAGCATTCCTTCGGCTTGGCAGTGAGGCCATGTGAGCGTAACCTACGCAAAACTGATGTTAATGTTTGGATATGTTCGCCCCACATAGATGTCATTACGTAAATATTATCAAAATAAACTGAAACATTTGGCATATTACCCAAGACCTTTCTCATCAGTCTCACGCAGGTAGCACAGGCAGTTACCAAACCGAAGGGCATAGTTCTATACTGCATCAGTCCTTGGTGTGTAGGAAAAGCGGTGTACTGCTTAGAAGAAGGATCTAACATTACCTGATGATATGCCTGCGCAATATCAATCTCTGAAAAGAAGGAAGAGCCATAAAATTTGTGTAGATTGCTATCTATTAAGGGCATAGGCTCAGCATCCCACCGAGTTACAGCATTAAGGCCTCTGAAGTCAATAGCAAGTCTATATGAATTATCCTCCTTCTTAACCATGACTACTGGTGAGCAATGTGCAGATACTGAAGGTTCAGTGATCTTTAGTTTTAATAATTTGTCTACCTCTCGGTCAAATGCATCCCTAAGGTGAACTGGAACTGGGTATAATTTTCGTTTGATAGGATTGTCCGTCACTAAGTCCATCTTATGGACTACCGTGGAGGTAACACCTGGAATATCAGTAAAGATGTCTGAAAAGTTACTCACACATTGAAGTAGTTCATGTCTCTTATGGTCATCCATAGATTCATTAATATTAATGTTGGTTGCGCCCGAGTGGTCAAGAGTCACCAAGTCATGTAGTTCTTCATCATAGTCTAAGTTAGAGGTGTCAATTACGCACACTTTACATTCTTCAGTTGTCTTATCAAGTTCGTGTCGAAAAACTAAGTCAAAGTTATTAAGACAGTTAACCGAATTTCTTCGGTAATATTTCTTAAGGATGTTGATATGATAAAGCTTAGGTTTCCCCTTGACTTCTATGAGGTAGTCAACTTTCCCACAAATTTTTAATACTTTGTATGGACCTTTCCATGCTACTAATAATTTATTTGACTTGATCGCCAAAAGTACAAGAACTTCATCTCCTACTTTAAAACTTCTCCTCTGACTTTTGGAATCAAAATAGGTTTTGTACTGGTCCATTGACAAACTTAAGTTTTTCGAAACTATGTCAGAAGTCTCCTCAAGTTTGGATCTAAGGTCAAGGAGAAACTGGTAAGAAGACTGAACCTCAGCATTTACCTCCTCATTAGTCCATAAGTCATGAAGGATGGACAGTGGACCTCTGGCCTGTCTACCATAGAGAAGTTCAAAAGGTGAAAACCCCAATGAGTCACTGGGAACTTCCCTCATGGCAAACAAAGCACAGGGTAGGTAACGATGCCACTCCTTAGGTTTAAGGGAGCAAAGTTTCCTTAAAATGGACTTGAGAATCAAATGCTGGCGCTCAATCCTCCCATTACAGCTGGGATGATAGGGTGTGGTGAAGAGAGGCTTCACTCCTAGAAGTTGGTAGAGATGTTGCATTAAGGCAGATGTGAATTGTGTCCCACGGTCAGACAAAATTTCTCTGGGGATGCCCACTCTACAGAAGATGGACAAAAGGGCTTCAGCCACCTCTGTAGTAGTTATGGTCTTTAAGGGAACGGCTTCAGGGAAACTCGAAGCATAATCAACTAATGTTAATATATATCTATGTCCCCCAGATGAAAGTGGAGATAAAGGACCAACGATGTCAATAGCTACTCTTTCAAACGGTACCGTAAAGATAGGCATTTTGACCATAGGTACTCGCCTGGTACCTCGGGAGGATGACAGTTGGCAAACTTTACACGATCTACAATAGGTAGTGACATCTGAGGACATTTTTGGCTAAAAATAGGTTTCCCTAATTTTATTTAAGGTTTTACGATGCGAGAAATGTCCGGCCACTGGCAGGTGATGAGCCATTTTAAGAACAGTCTCTCTGCATTGACTTGGAACAACTAAGATGGAATAGTCTATCTCATCTGAATTTAATTTGAATACTGACTTGTACAAGATACCTTTTATATATTCAAATTTATATGAAAAGCTTTTCCTTTGGATCACTTGATTTTGTTTAGCGGCATTAAGGCAATTCTGAAGAGAAGGGCAATTACGTTGTAAATTGACAAAGGAGTCCTTCGATACATCTAAAGGCTTAAAGTCAGTGAAAATCAAAGGATGGACAGTAGGAGAAGCCTGGGCTTTGGTCTGAGCCCTAGTCAAGACATTTATGGTATCGGAGGTGATATCTTCACTTTCATCTAACAAGTGAACCGGTGATCCTACCACCTCGCTTTCGAGAGTAGCATCACTGGTTTTTAATCCCACATGAATCTCACGAGACATTGTCTCATCTGAACTTTCGAGGGGCTTCTCCGACTCTACAGGAAGAGGATTTGAAACGCCTATGTCCATCTTTGGTGATGAAAGGTCAACCTCAGAAGGAAGAATGGCACCTTTTACATTACCTATTAGTACGGAGCAAGAAGTGATGGGAGCTAGTACGGCTTCAGACCAACCTGTGAACCATTTAGACCTAATGTAACAACGTATGGTAGGAAAAGTGTCTGTACGGCCCAAGTAGTCTGAAAGTATAGCAGAGGAATGAGTTTCTTTAAGATTAGGGAACAGCATTTCAGAAATTACTATACATGCGCATCCAGTGTCTCGGAAAATGGTAGATACATTAAGTCCATTAACTGTTCCTGAGCAGAAGGGTGCTTGGTCATTACAGTCTTTAAAACATCTTCCAACTTTTTGGACCTTCTTAGGACAATCTGGACGTTTATGTCCCTTAACACCACACAAATGACAAACAGGAATAAAAGAAGTCATTTTACTTTCCACTAGAGGCTTTGATTTCTTAAGGTCTGATGAACCCTTGCCCTTAGGGTTCGATCCCTTTAGGTCTTTATAGGAATTGTGAGCCTCAGCATACAGGTCAGCAACTTCCTCAGCTTTAATCAGGTTACATTCTCTGATGAATGTTCGTATCTGGTGGGGAAGAGCTGTCAGGAACTGGTCAGCAACCATGAAGTCTCTAAGAGATTCATAACTGTGATCAATTCCTGAACTCTATCCAAAAGTCGAACAAACGAAAATGTGTTACCTGTAACTTCTGAAAGTTCTGGCCAGGCTGTAAGGTGGCATACCTGAAATCTTTCCTGTAAGAATTTGTGGTTTTTTGATATGCTTTAAGGATTGCCTTCTTCAGTAGGTTATAATTACATATGATATCCTGTGACAAAGTTGCATAGATATTCAAAGCTGTACCAGAAAATAACATTCCTATCCTGGTAGCCCAGGTGTCAGCAGGCCATTCACAGAGGGTAGCGGTATTTTCAAACCTGATAATGTATGAAGTTATGTCTTCCCCCTCTGTGAAGGGAGGTAAATTAGGTGTTGGAATATGTGCACTAGCTCCACGTTGTTCCATTACTCCTTCATCTAATTGCTGTTGTGAGAATGTTAACTTTTTATTCTCCAATTCAAGGCGAGCTTGCTCGAGCTCGCAATCTTTTTCTCTCTCCCTTAACTCATATTCTCTATCCTTTGCTCTTTCCTCAAGTTCCCTTAATTTAACTTGTTCCTCACGTACTTTAGCTCTTTCCTCGCGTTCTCTAGCTCTTTCCTCACGATCAAGTCTATCATGCTCTTTTTTGTCTTCTCTTTCGATTCTCTCTCGATCCTTTTCCTCTTGTCTTTCTCTTTCTAACTGTCTCTCTTCTCTCTCAATTCTCTCTCTCTCAATTCTTTCCTGGATCTTAGCACTAATGAAAGATTCTAAATTTTTCCTTGTTATTCCTAACTTGCTTCCAGCATTCATCCAAAACTGGTATTCATCCATACTTGCAAGAATAACTTAAACTATCAGGGGAAAACTGAAACGGGTATCAAAGAAAACGGAGGGTTCAATTCCTGCTCCGTTCAAACTGTAAATAAACCAGAGGGCTCGATCCCTGCTTCAATTAAACAATATGTATTAATGAAAACAAAGGGTTCTATGCCGGCTCCGAGCAAACAGTAAGTAGAATGGGGTCACTTGACCATCCAATCTTCTCACCAACAAATCAAGTGTCCTACGACAGTTCCCTTGATATAATAAAGAGCTCAATGAAAGGGTGAGAGAGGGTGAAGACGTGTCACAGTGTGCTCCACAAACTTTCTTAATATTACTTAAATACGAGGGTTGGTGAGGATAAAAACTGTTCAGTGACGTAGCACTACTTACAACACATTAGTACAAGTAAGCCAACTCCTCCACTGAAGTGAATATAAGCAATATCAGTGATATTTAAGTGTGGTATGGTGAAGACATGGTGTGAGTGAGGGGACAGAGGCAGGCCTTAGGAGTGACGTCACTATTGCCTTCAGAGTGAGCATCTAATATTATCTAATATCATATGTGTTTTGTGCTATGTACTAGCATCTGGTGCTTTATAACAACGTGACTGGTACAAAGCAACACAGTGATTTATGTAACATCTTCCTTTAGTGGAAAAGTGGATAGCATAAACAGTGTTTATTAAGTGATAGTGAGAAGGCAACACTTCCAGCTAGTCGGCCACTGCCGCCCTTACTACCCACCCCGATATAAACACCACCACCCACGACACCCCACCCCACCCACGATACTCCACCCCACCCACGATACCACCACCCCCCCTCTCTCTCCTGTGTACTTCATTGCAAACCTACAAGCCTCCTCTGGGATGACTTCACACCGCAAAATAGCAAGAATATCTACGCTATCTGGCTATTGTCCCAGTAGTTACTGCAGTGTTTGTGGGTATACCACAAGGGACAAAATTCTTCTTAGATGTAAGGAACCTACTTGTTCCAACTACTGCCAGACAGATTGCATTCCAGAAGAAGAATTTTGTTGCAGCCAGGTTGAAAATTTCAGAAAATTGAAGGATATCCATAATCCTGTGGTATATGTGGATGCAAGACTGGAGATACAGGAGGAAGGTTCAGAAGTCCTTCAGGGACTTAAATCCAAAGATCAAGACTGCCCTCTTGGGCTGTGTTGTAAAGTTACAGCTAAGATAACCCATCACAGGGAAGCACTTCATGAGCTCCTCAAATCATAAGATAACCTACAAGCTATTGTAGAAGGCCAGTGCAAGCCTACATCAAGTGACGTAAGCTGCTCAGCTGATGGTGACACTATTGACAAAGACTGGAAGTCCCACACTGAACTTAACTCAGGGGTAAACAACTGGTGGAATTCTGTCATTGCTAAGGTCCCACAGACTGACAGAGTTCAAAACACTACCTTTGGGAATTCTAACACAATTCCTCTGACCACCACAGAGGGAACAAATCCTCTTCCCAGCAACGAGGGAAGCCTTGGATCTGTTAATTCTCCTACACCTGACATCTCTGCTTCAGCCACTGCCAGTCCACTTGACAGTGCACATACCATCTCTGATCCTACACCTGTCAGCACACCTGCCGACACTATTCCAGAATCTGGTAGCAGTGCTTCATCAGCAAGTTCTGAGCCAGGAGTTTCTCTACCAGAGATTGGTGCAGTTAATGATCAGGGAACTATCACTGCACCTGATCACCTACTGCGGCAAAGTACGAACAGCAGGGACACATCTGTCAGAACTGGTAGAGGATGGGGCAGAGGACGTGGAAGAGGACGTGGAGGAGGAAGACATCTACAGCCGTCTCGCCCTCCACTAACACAGTTCCAGCGCCAGAATCTGAGGACAAATCTGCAAAATACAGGAGGTGCAACAAATCCTCGTCCACCCTCCCAGGCACCTAGGCTGTGCTCTCGCTGTCACCGGAAGGGGCACACTGCCAACAACTGCCTGCGAGATACCAGGTGTAATTACTGCTACAAGAAAGGACATCAGGAGGAACAGTGTCGGAAGAAAAGGGAACTTGACAGACAGGGGAACCTGTTTAGAGACCTGTTCTCAGAACAAACAAGCAGGATCTCTGAATTGGTGAACACTCTCACACGTCACCCACTTAGCTACTCCTATCCCAGCCCAGCAGGTGGGATTGTGCCTTATACAAGACCTCAGACCTACATCCCTGCAGCTGCCTCAGTACCCTACCTCTCTCAAGGGCAGGCACCTTACATTCCCTACACACCCACCACCTCAAGCTGACCACTTCATCATGAGGAGCCAGTCTATCAGCATCCTGTCGGCCAACATTAGAGGTTTCATTACTAATGTTGGAGAGCTCACACATAGTTTTGTGAACACTCGACGTCCCGACATGATAGCTGTTGTTAGGTAAGACACATATGCAACAGTTAGGTATCTTTATTATGAAACGTTTCGCCTACACAGTAGGCTTCTTCAGTCAAGTACAGAAAAGTTGATAGAAGCAGAAGATACTTGAAGACGATGTAATCAGTCCATCACCCTTAAAGTTTTGAGGTGGTCAGTCCCTCAGTCTGGAGAAGAGCATTGTTCCATAGTATGAAACAATATGGAGAAGAAGTGACAGGATGGAGCTTTTTATAGCGCCAAGAGGTGAGACGTAGGCCACTAGGAGAGGTAAGAACTCAGATGTTGAGAGGTCAGGTCCCTCTCAAATCCAGCCCCTCTCACTAGTGGAAGTTGTCGAAGTTGATTGCAGGTCTGTACCAAGATACCCTTGTGTTGCAGTGTCTGACAGATTGAACATTAAAATGGTATAAAATACCGACAGGTTGTTCGGTAAGACACATATGCAACAGTTAGGTTACCTAACGTTGCATATGTGTCTTACCTAACAACCTGTCGGTATTTTATACCATTTTAATGATAGCTGTTGTTGAAACATTTTTGGATGACAGGACTCCAGAAAATTTTGCAAGAATTGCTGGCTACACCTCATGGATGAGAAGAGACAGGCAAGGGCAAGGAGGAGGTGTTGCTGTGTACTTCTCTAAAAGTGTTCATGCCCAGCACATTGATGTTGCCACCCCTACACATCTTGAAATGATGTTCTTCAAGCTCTGTATAAACACTAGTACCTCTGTACTAGCATGTGCAATGTACAGACCTCAGTGGCAACATGCAGACCCTATCAACTTCCTAATGGAAAATATTGACTCCCTTCTGCTACAACACAATTGTCAACATATTATAATTGTTGGTGACCTCAACCAGCACCTTATACAGAGGGACTTTGATGACCTTCTTGCAGTGTTTGACATGAGAAACTTTGTTGATTTCCCTACTCATATCTCTGGCTCCTCCCTTGACCCAGTAGTGAGTGATCTGGCAGAAGGCATAGTCAATTGTCAACCCCTCGGCTACGTTGAATCGTCTGACCACAAGGCTGTTTTTACCACACTTAAGATCCCAACAGAACGAGGTGAGGAGTCCACACGCACAACCTGGCTATGGGAAAGAGGTAATTGGCCAGCCCTTTGCTCTGAGCTCGCCACCACCGACTGGAATGCTCATCTCCAAGGGGATGTTGACAACCATGTGAAAGCCTTCATTGGACACATCCTTAATCTACAACAAGAACACATTCCTCACCGGCAATATGTGACGAAGCCTACAGATCAGCCTTGATTTGGCTTTCGTTGTAGAGAGGCTGCTACTGCTAAGTACAAAGCATGGCGAAGGTATAAGAGACATCCTACCACCTATAACAGGAACTTGCACATGCAAGCCTGTAGGCATATGGGTGATGTTCAAAAGTGGGCCATTGCTAAATGGGAGGTGGACACTAAAAGAAAGTTAGCATCAGGTAGGGTAGGCTCCAAAACCTGGTGGTCCCTGGTCAAGGACAGACAAGGTTATCTGCCTGATGAACTTATTCCACCTCTAAATCGACAGGATGGGACCACCTCTACTAGTAGTCAAGAGAAGGCGGACCTCTTTGCTGAACACTTTGCTACCAAAATGCAAGTTCCTGATCCAGCAAGGGACCCTCCTTGGCTAGCTGCAAGAACTGTGTCAAAACTGTCAGTGGTGACAATAAGGCAGGAGGAGGTGCATTTCCTTCTTAAATCGCTTGACCAAGAAAAGGCTGTGGGCCCAGACAAGTTGAGCCCAAGATTGTTGAGAAGATGTGCAGACCAGCTAGCAGCACCTCTAACTCGCATCTTTCAGCACTGCCTAGTACAGTGTAAATGGCCCTCTCTATGGAAAGAGGCAAATGTAGTCCATGTTCACAAAAAGAAGAGCAGAGCAGAAATCAGCAACTACAGACCAGTGTCACTCCTGTCAATCACGCTAAGATCCTTGAGACAATAATCTCAAGACAAATGACAGAGTTTTTTGACTACCACTCACTACTTTGTGATCGTCAATATGGCTTCAGGAAAGGTTACTCTGCTGCTGATCTGTTGTTAAACCTCTCCACTAAGTGGCACCAGTCACTGGATGAATCCAAAGTCAGCTGTGTGGTAGCACTGGACATTGCTGGCGCTTTCGACCGGGTGTGGCACCAGGGCCTCTTAGCAAAACTTCAAGCACTGGGAATTGCAGGCTCTACGCTATGTGTCCTCAGTGATTACCTTCATGGTAGATCTCTAAGTGTAGTCCTCAATGGAACGGAATCAGCAAGGCATCCTATTGGGGCAAATGTTCCACAAGGAAGCGTGCTGGGTCCATTGTTATGGAATGTCTACTTCAACGACCTTCTTCATCTCATCCCAGAATCACATGCATATGCAGACGACTGTACACTGACATTCACTTATCCAAGAGAAGAAATGCCAGCTGCTCTAAGCTACATCAATCACCAGCTGAGAGCTATATCAGCTTGGGGAAATAGATGGCAAAAAACATTTGCACCTGAGAAAACGCAAATGATGATCGTCTCTAGGCACCATGATGGTAATGCTGGTGCAGTAGTAAGGATGAATGGGAGGATGTTTGCACCTGGAGAAGAAGTTGATATCCTTGGGGTGAAATTTGACTCCAAACTAACCATGAAGAACCATGTTGTAAATCTTGCAAACAAGACAGCCAGGAAGCTTACAGCACTTCGCCGTATCTCGCATCTGCTTGACAGTAGGGGTTGCAAGATCCTGTACGAGGCACAAGTACGCTCACACCTTGAGTATGCTCCACTTTCTTGGTTTGCCTGCCCCCCCTCTTATCTGCGACTGCTTGACAGAGTAGAGAACAGAGCAAGACGTCTCATCTCTCGCCTGGGCCCATCCTGGATAGATCTGTCATTTCAACAGAGCCTTCAACATAGGAGGGATGTGGGTGGCCTTACTGTTATGTACAAGGCCAATATTGTCAAAATACCACACTTGGATCCACTTCGAGGACAGCGTGAAACAAGCTTTTATGCCACAAGACGGGCAGAAAGCAGCAACTTCACTCTGGCTGTACCCTTCTCCAGAACATCACTCCATCTGAGATCATACATACCCAGGATGACTCGAGTATGGAACACATTCGTACAGCATAATGTCAACGAGATAAAGTCAGTTGATCAAATGAAAATGCTGGCCCACAGATGGCTCCAACTTCATCCTGTTCCCTACTTGTATGTCTCATAACAATAAAAATGCTTTCAAATGAGCTGATGTAGGTAACAGCTCTTAGCTTGCCAATAAAGTTAGGAATCCTTAACCTGTAAATAGTTGTCAATAAAGCTAGGGATCCTTAACCTTGTCAAACCCTGTGTAAAAAAAAAAAAAAAAAAAAAAAATTGTCACTGGAAAATCTCGGGTCCCTAGAGTCTAATCCTCTAAAGTGTTTCAAGCTCCAAAAGGTGGCAGAATTAAATATTATATCCTGCCTGACTTGACTTACAATAAATTGAGACTATAACAATCACCAAATCTTTTAAATACCTGTACCGTAGTCCTACCATAGAGAATGATTACTCATGGCTGGTGGTAACCGTCTGTGGTATGCAGCGTTGAAGTTCCAATGGTAGATTCGAGATGGAGTTGAATCTTGATTCAGTAGAGTTGATCCTGGCAAGGTCGCCACTTGTGAAGGCTTACTCAGCCCTGTAACAACTTCAGACAGCATTACTCAGGCTGGCTCCTCCTCAAGAAAATTAATGAATAGAAAAAGAAATAATAACAGACAAACATAAACACTTTATTATATAGAAATATAAAATATAAAACACTTAAATATGAAATATTAATCCTACATTAAAGAAAATGAAAAATGAAAAATATAAATGATAACTGAATTCAACGCTAATATATATAGTGGTGTCTGGTGTTGGTGACACTGTTGTTGAAATCGTAGCCGTTGCTGATGTGGGGTAAAGTCGCAGGTGTTGGTGACCACCACTGGCTAGTTCTTCGCAGAGTATCGCCGTGAGTAGTATCCCGATGACAGGAAAGCAGGTTCTTTACCGCTGCAATGATGTGGGGTTACGTCCTGCAATTTCATACAGGTGCACAGGTAATTAAATCCAAAATGGGACGTCTCCAGGACGTTAGTCCGTCTCCTGTTCTTCTCGTTGATTGACAGGTGACCCTCACTGTCATCCAAGCTGAAAAGATAGACAGGTTACCCACTGCTTAAAAATCACTCTCCATGGCAAGTACAATACCCAAAACATGTGGTGATTATTACAACAGTCAACCTAGAGCAAGACTGAAAGGACTAAGTTTATTATTGGTCAAAAGTGAAGCTTTCAACCAATAAATCCACTAGAATACAAGGCAGGCATGTACTTACAGTAGTGTTGGGAGCTGTGAGTCGAGTGATTTACTGTTTGACCAGAGCCCCACACGTCACCTTTCGGGGGGGGGGGGGAAGAGGGAGGGGAAGGGATAGCGGGAGCTAGACTGACCCTACCTTAACAAGCAGCCGGCAGTCAAACTATCACTTTCAGTGAGGGGAAAAAAAAGGCGGGAAAAACGGGAGCTTGACTTACCCTACCTTAACTAGCAGCCGGCAGTGAAACTATTGTTACTATATCGCTACTCCTATCTATTGAACTTTTCCCTCACAACCTCATTCTCCTCCTGTTCTTCAAGATTTTCCTTTGTATGGACTGATGAAGCCACTGTGTGGCGAAACGTTTCCTCAATAAAGATACCCAAGAGTTGCACACGTGTCTAATTTATCAACATGTCGGTTCTCTGAACCATTCATCTACAAACCTGTCAGACACTGCAACTTCTTGAGATCTTAATACTTGGGAATTCTTCGCTTGCCTAATTCTTGGGCACGACCTACTTCCACATTGAACAAATGTGACACCACCTATGACTGCTGCACCTCTCCTACCAACGGTTTATAAGCTCCATCTCTGCACGTATGCCGTATTCTATTCAAGATTGATGGACTGACCACATCGACTCAAGGTTGAGGGACTGATTACCTCATTATCCTCCTGTTCTTCAAGATTCTCCTTTGTATGGACTGATGAAGCCACTGTGTGGCGAAACGTTTCCTCAATAAAGATACCCAAGAGTTGTACACGTGTCTAATTTATCTACATCGAGGAGGATGTTTTGGGATGGTGAGAGATGCAAGCTAAGCGGCGGATTAAGGATTATTACCAGCATAGAGGCCGGGATGAGGCACGGTGGAGGTTTGGATTACAGAAATACCTTGAGGGGCAGCTCAATGATTGCTATGAAGGGGGTGGGGGTGGCAGGGATGGAGAAATTGAGGTTTTAAGGGGAAGATTGAAGAATATACAGACTTATCGTTTTGATGTGATAAGTGTGAGGGAAGGATTAGAAGAGGTACTATGGGGTGATAAGCCGTCAGGATGTGTTTTGCGGACATTCAGGGAAAGACAGCAGATGACCACGATTATGGGATTAGAGGTGTGAATAGGGGTGGGCTGCTATAGGGTGGGACAGGTAATAAGAACCACTGATGGAATGAGTAACTATGCTGATCTTTGGTTCAGGGAGAATTTTAAGCAGGGGAAGGGTGGAGGGAGGGAGAGATTATAGGGGAGGGAATTCGGGGAATTTCAGGGGAGGAAGAGAGGGCGGAGCTTGAGGGTAGGATCAGTGAGGAGGAGGTGGGGGAGGCGGTAATGAGCTTGAGTAGGGGAAAAGCGCTAACGATTTCTATATTGCACACTGGGATTGTATGAAGGAATGTCTTGTCTCGTTGCTTAACTGTATGAAGGAAGTTGGAGTGTTGGGGGAAACGCAGGGCACGGGGGTAGTTGTTTTGGTTTACAAAGGAGGGGGGGAGGACCCTGGGTGCCTATAGGGCGATATCCCTCATGTGCGCTGATTATAAGATATTTGCGAAGGTTTTGGGGAATCGCATGAAGAAGGTGATTGACCTTGTTATACATAAAGGACAGTATGGGATTCCAGGTCGAAGTATGCGTGAGGGGCATGGAAGAATTAGGGATTTCGTGCAGGGCAGACATGGGGGGGGGAGATCTTGGGGATAGATTGGAGGCATGCTTATGACTGTGTTGATAGACGTATGTTGTGGCGTATTTTACAAAAACAGGGCTTTGGGGATGAGATTGTGCAGTGGGTGACTACTTTGTATACACCTGCGAGAGTCAGGGTACAAGTTAATGGGAAGTTAGGGCTGCCGATACAGATGGGGAAGGGTTTGCGACAGGGTTGTCCCTTGTCACAAATCCTCTTTGCATGCATGCAGGACACTTTTTATAGGCTTATAGAGGAAGGAGTGTGGGAACGGGGAGGGAAGGGTACCAGCAGATGTGGGATTGTGGGGTATGTGGATGACACCACAATTTTGGTGGGAGGGGAAATAGGATTGGGGAATGTGGGACGTATAATAGAGATTTTTAGTGGGGCGACTGGGATGAGGGTTAATGGAGCAAAGTCTAAGTTAATGGAAGTAGGTACGTGGGTGGGGGGGGTTTGGGGGACTTGTATGGGTGGAACGTTGTGGATAGACTTAAGATATGCGGGATGGTGTACATGGCAGAGGCTGGGGAGGCGCAGAGGGTAAATTCAAGGGATGTTGTGAGTAGAGCGATGGGTAGGATGCGAGGGTGGAGGACCGTTGTAGCAGAGGGCGATGGTAGTAAACACACTGGTGTATAGTAAAGTGTGGGGAGTGGCAGGAGTATATCTCCTGAGGGCGTGTGATATTCAGGAACTGGAGAGGGGGGTTTTGAGGTATGTGTGGGGTTATGGGAGGCTGTGGCTTCGGAAGGAGGTGGTGATGACGAACGTGCAACTGGTTGGGCTGGGTCTCATACCTTTCGACACAGGTGTCAAGGCAGTATATGTGAAGCAGAGGTACCTAAGGGCGGGAGGGGAGAGGGGTATATGGGTGGGAGAGATCATGGAGGATGTGAGGAAATGGTGGAAGGGGAAGAAGTTATTGATGTGTGAAGATATGATGCGTAATTTATTGACAATCCAGGATGCAAGGAAGGTAAAGGTTAGTAGGCTTGAGAGGACAGGTAGGCAGGGAGAGGTGATACAGGGACTAGATACATACCCGATGTATGATTGGAGGGGCATTTGGGAAGACTTTCGAAAGATTAGATTAAAGCCGAAGGTTCGTGAATTGGTATATAGGTTTTTTCTGGGAATTCTAGCTGGGAATTGTCAGCATTGTGGGGAGGAGGAGACAGCTTTTCATGCTGTATATTTGCGTGAAAACTTGGGGGTTGTAAGGACATGGCTAGCGAGGATCCTAGGTATAGTGGCGAGGGGTGGGAGTAACATCTCGACCTTGAGGGCGTTGCACTTTGATGTGGGTGGGGTTTCCAAGGACATTCGGTGGGCTGTGATGTACTTGGTGGCAGAATTTTTGTACGTTTCTTTGGGTATGCGGGAGGTGGGGGGTGATTGTAGGGTGAGGGCACTTGCAGCCGAGTGTGTATCGTACGGTTTGCAGGAATAGACTACTATATGGGAAGGTGTGGGTAAATAGTTTCCCATTGGGTTATCGTAATCTGACGGTAGGTGTTATGTTAGGGTTGGGTGCAGGGTAGAGCTGGAATGGGTGTATTCCCGGAGTCTGTCACTTTGTTCTGTTTTGAGATTAGTGGAGGATGGAATGTGAATAAAAGTGTGTTGTAGTGGAGTATATGGGTGTGCAGTCGTTAGGCATGAGGGGGGCGTAGGGGGGGGTGAACTGGTGACCTGTGATTAGGAGACAGGTTTATGACTGTAGACTTCAGGTACGAGCTTGAGCACGTAAGGGAACGTAAGTTTGTGTTTTTAATATAGACAGTATGTGGTCAGGGGATGGCAGGGGGTGACTTTCTGAAGTGTCTTGTGCCTGGATGGATTTTTAATGGAGGTAGCACTGCTCTGCACATGTATTATTAAGAGCGATAATGTTATATTATCTTTTTCAGGGCGTCAAAAAGTAGGTCTGATAATGTTCCGAATACTTGTTACTATACATCAATATCTTGTTGAACGTGTTAAAACAAATATGGGAATATGTATTTAGCTTGTGAGTTTCATTATCTAGTGTACAGTTACCATTCTTAGTTGGCATTCTTCATTATTGTCAAGTAATGTTCCTATCTATTTTTGTCATAAGTTTTAATTATGTTATTTAATTATTTTATAAGTTAAGTGACCAATAGTTAGACGTTGTGACGTCTAGTGTAAGTCCATTTAATTTAGGAATGGGAAAAAGAAGGGGGTGTAAGTAATTATGATTGGATAATAACGACATGTGTGTACACTGTATCTAGAAGACGGGAAGAAGTTGTAAGACTTGGCAATATTTGTATTAAATCTTAAGTAAATTTTCATGGAATTCTGTGTAATGACAATATTCACCTCTAAGTCGGATGATAAGTATAATAGAAATATTCATGCTAATTGTAATACATTTTGACTGATGAAACATACAGTATTGTATTTAGCATAGGAGTAAGGGATAAAAAGCATAGCGGATGAGGGATATTTTGTGTCAGCACAAAGAGGATCCTTCAGTGTGTATTTAGGAAATGAAAATTTATGTTCTGTGGCGGAACCGATAATAGGGTTCTTTTATTTATTTAATGTATTGCAATGTAATTTTAAATAAAATATAAAAAAAAAATCACCAAAAGTAATTCTTATTTTATTTTGCAATATTGATATCGAAAAACGTAAATAGAAGAAAAAACAGTATTTATGATCAATAAAAAGGAAGAAAGGCAAATATTGAGCTCGACCTGATGATGGTGACAACACCAGTTGTCGACCTCACTGTCAACCTCTCGACCTGATGATGGTGACAACACCAGCTGTTGACCTCACTGTCAACCTCTCGACCTGATGATGGTGACAACACCAGTTGTCGACCTCACTGTCAACCTCTCGACCTGATGATGGTGACAACACCAGTTGTCGACCTCACTGTCAGCCTCTCGACCTGATGATGGTGACAACACCAGTTGTCGCCCTCACTGTCAGCCTCTCGACCTGATGATGGTAACAACACCAGTTGTCGACCTCACTGTCAGCCTCTCGACCTGATGATGGTGACAACACCAGTTGTCGCCCTCACTGTCAGCCTCTCGACCTGATGATGGTAACAACACCAGTTGTCGACCTCACTGTCAGCCTCTCGACCTGATGATGGTGACAACACCAGTTGTCGACCTCACTGTCAGCCTCTCGACCTGATGATGGTGACAACACCAGCTGACGACCTCACTGCCAGGCTCTCGACCTGATGATGGTGACAACACCAGCTGTCAACCTCACTGTCAGGCTCTCGACCTGATGATGGTGACAACACCAGCTGTCGACCTCACTGTCAGCCTCTCGACCTGATGATGGTGACAACACCAGTTGTCGACCTCACTGTCAACCTCTCGACCTGATGATGGTGACAACACCAGTTGTCGACCTCACTGTCAGCCTCTCGACCTGATGATGGTGACAACACCAGTTGTCGACCTCACTGTCAGCCTCTCGACCTGATGATGGTGACAACACCAGTTGTCGCCCTCACTGTCAGCCTCTCGACCTGATGATGGTAACAACACCAGTTGTCGACCTCACTGTCAGCCTCTCGACCTGATGATGGTGACAACACCAGTTGTCGACCTCACTGTCAGCCTCTCGACCTGATGATGGTGACAACACCAGCTGTCGACCTCACTGTCAGGCTCTCGACCTGGTGATGGTGACAACACCAGCTGTCGACCTCACTGTCAGCCTCTCGACCTGATGATGGTGACAACACAAGCTGTCGACCTCACTGTCAGCCTCTCGACCTGATGATGGTGACAACACCAGCTGTCGACCTCACTGTCAGCCTCTCGACCTGATGATGGTGACAACACCAGCTGTCGACCTCACTGTCAGCCTCTCGACCTGATGATGGTGACAACACCAGCTGTCGACCTCACTGTCAGCCTCTCGACCTGATGATGGTGACAACACCAGCTGTCAACCTCACTGCCAGCCTCTCGACCTGATGATGGTGACAACACCAGCTGTCGACCTCACTGTCAGCCTCTCGACCTGATGATAGTGGCAACACCAGCAGTCGACCTCACTGTCAGGCTCTCGACCTGATGATGGTGACAACACCAGCTGTCGACCTCACTGTCAGCCTCTCGACCTGATGTTGGTGACAACACCAGCTGTCGACCTCACTGTCAGGCTCTCGACCTGATGATGGTGACAACACCAGCTGACGACATCACTGTCAGGCTCTCGACCTGATGATGGTGACAACACCAGCTGTCGACCTCACTGTCAGCCTCTCGACCTGATGTTGGTGACAACACCAGCTGTCGACCTCACTGTCAGGCTCTCGACCTGATGATGATGACAACACCAGCTGTCGACCTCACTGTCAGCCTCTCGACCCTGAAGATGGTGATAACACCGGCTGTCGACCTCACTGTCAGGCTCTCGACCTGATGATGGTGACAAAACCAGCTGTCGACCTCACTGTCAGGCTCTCGACCTGATGATGGTGACAACACCAGCTGTCGACCTCACCCTCAGTCTTTCGATCTAATGATGGTGACAACACCAGCTGTCGACCTCACTGTCAGGCTCTCGACCTGATGATGGTGACAACACCAGCCGTCGACCTCAATGTCAGTTTCTCGACCTTATGATGGTGACAACACCAGTTGTCGACCTCACTGTCAGCTTCTCGACCTGATGATGGTGACAACACCAGCTGTCGACCTCACTGTCAGGCTCTCGACCTGATGATGGTGACAACACCAGCTGTCGACCTCACTGTCAGGCTCTCGACCTGATGATGGTGACAACACCAACTGTCGACCTCACTGTCAGGCTCTCGACCTGATGATGGTGACAACACCAGCTGTCGACCTCACTGTCAGCCTCTCGACCTGATGTTGGTGACAACACCAGCTGTCGACCTCACTGTCAGGCTCTCGACCTGATGATGGTTACATCACCAGCTGTCGACCATACTGTCAGCCTCTCGACCTGAAGATGGTGATAACACCAGCTGTCGACCTCACTGTCAGCCTCTCGACCTGATGATGGTGGTAACACCAGCTGTCGACCTCACTGTCAGCCTCTCGATCTGATGATGGTTGCAACACCAGCTGTCGACCTCACTGAAAGGCGCCTGGTGCTTATATAGTAACGTCAGGTGTAGCAGGACGAGGGCATAGTCACTGGTAGGCGGGATTCCCCAGTGGAAGTAGGTCCTTCCCAAAGAGATGGGTTAGTTGTAGTAGTTGTCGTAGCCGTGAAGGTTATGTATATACTCCCTCTCTACTCCTATCTATTGAACTTTTCCCTCACAAATAGCAATGCTCATCTTGCCATATAGGACAAGTGAAAATTTGTGTATGCAATAATTTCGCCAAAATCATTCTGAACCTAGCGAAAAAAATATATTTCACTGTGTTAGTTTAGAATTAAATTAATGTAAACAAATCTAAAATATATTTAGTTGGGTTAGGCTTAAATAAATTGTTCTTGTTATAATAAGGTTAGGTAAGTTTTCTAAGATTCTTTTGGTGCAAAATTATAAATTTTTACAGTAATATTAATGAAAAAAATATATCTTTAAACGTATAAGAGAAAATTTTAAAAAGGACTTAATTTTAAAGGAGTTCTTGCTAATTGACCAGTTTTACATATTCGGCACATATATATATATATATATATATATATATATATATATATATATATATATATATATATATATATATATATATATATATGTATGTATATGTATATATCAATGTTGAAGAATCATCGCAAATCATATTATGTGGTATATTTTGACGATTGTAGGATTTTTCAAACATTTCTTGAAAAAAAATCATTTTTTTTTTTAGTTAAAATTTGTTTTGACAAATTACTTTAGAAAAATCTCATAATTTAGATTACTTCAGAATAAAATTTAGTTGTAGCAGATGTTTTGTTTAATAGTGCAAAATTCTATGAATTTTAGCTATAAAATGTGTTTTGTCAGATAAGCATTCAAAACACTCAAAATCATTCAAATATTCAATGGAATATAATTTTAGCACATTTTTCTGAGTTTTTTAGTGTTTCTGGTATTTAAAAAAAATGTATGAATTATTTAAAATTAATATTGAGTTTTACCGATTTTTATTAAGATTTTTTAAAAAAGTGCAAAATGTATGTTAACGTTGATAAATCATCACAAATGATATTTTTGTATATTTCGACGATTCAAAGCTTTTTGATGCATTTCTTATATGTAAAATATGTTTTTACAAAGTACTTCACAAAAATCGCATAATTTTGCTTTCTTTTAGCATAAAATTCAGTTGCGGCAATAATTCTGATTTAATAGTGTGAAAATCTATGAATTTCAGCTAAGAAATGTGGTTCTTCAAAAAAGTTTTCAAAACGCTTTATATCGTCAAAATATTCAATAAAACATCATTTTAGGACACTTTTCTGAGAAATAATACTGAACATAATCGATTTTATTGGGATTTTTAAAATTTGTAAGATATAGGTAAACCTTGAAAATTTATCGAAAATCATATTTTTTGCCATGTTTCGATGATTCAAGGATTTTTGAAAGATTTTATGAAACGTTTTTTACTTAAAATACGTATTTACAAAGTACTTCACAAAAATAGCATACTTTTGCCTACTTTTAGCGAAAAATTAAATTGCAGGAGTAATTCTGATTTGAGATCGTGAAAATCTATATACATTAGCGAAAAAATGTGATTTACCGGAAAAGCATTGAAAATGCTCTAAATCGTCGAAATATGCAATAAAATATCATTTTAGCGCATTTTTGTTATTTTTTTAATGTTTCAAGTGTTTTTTAAAATAAATATATGAAATATTCAAAATTAATATTGAGTTTCATCGACTTTACTGGGATTTTTTTTAAAAAATATGTAAAATATAGGTAACTCTTCAAAAAATCTTCAAAAATCATATTTTTTGGCATATTTTGACGATTCAAGGATTTTTCAAATTTTTTTTTAAAATATCAGTATTTTCATTTAAAATATATGTTTTTAAACTTTTTCACAAAAATAGCTTAATTTTGCTTACTTTTAGCATAAAATTCAGTTGTAACAGTAATTCTGATTTAAAGTGTTAAAATCTGTGAATTTTACCTGAAAAATGAAGTTTGTCTGAAAACAATTCGTGACTCTAAATCGTGAAAATGCGCGAGTAAATATTATTTTAACACGTTTTTCTCATTTTTTTAATGTTTATAGCGTTTTTAAAAATATATATGAAGTACTCAAAATTAATGCTGATTTCTTACGATTTTTATTGGGATTTTTTAAAAGTATGTTATATATACGTCAAGATTTCTTGAAAAACTACATTTTTTTTTTAGTTAAAATATGTTTTGACAAATTACTTCAGAAAAATCTCATAATTTAGCTTACTTTCAGCATAAAATTTAGTTGGAGCAGATGGTTTCTTTAATAGGTCGAAATTCTATGCATTATAGCTAAAAAATATGTTTTGTCAAAAAAGCATTTAAAACAGTCTAAATCGTCCAAATATGCAATAAAATATCATTTTAGCATAATTTTCTGAGTTTTTTAATGTTTCAGGTATTTTTAAAAAAATATGTGAAATATTCAAAAATAATATTGATTTTTCTCGATTTTTGTTGGGATATTTTAAAAATGTGCAAAATGTGTGTTAACGTTGAAAAATCATCGAAAATCATATTTTTTTTGCATATTTCGACGATTCAAATGGGACACCGCAACAAGGAGACAAAGACATGATGTTCCAGAGATGGAACACAGCGACAAGGTGGACACAGACAGGATGTTCCAGAGATGGAACACAGCAACAAGGTGGACACAGACAGGATGTTCCAGAGATGGGACACAGCAACAAGGTGGACACAGACAGGATGTTCCAAAGATGGCACACAGCAATAAGGTGGATAGATGCAGGATGTTCCAGAGATGGGACACAACAAGTTGGACAGATGCAGGATGTTCGAGAGACGGGACACAGCAACAAGGTGGACAGAGACAGGATGTTCCAGAGCTGGGACACAGCAACAAGGTGGAAGCAGACAGGATGTTCCAGGGATGGGACACAACAACAAGGTGGACATAGACAGGATGTTCCAAAGATGGGACACATCAACAAGGTGGAGAGAGACAGGATGTTCTAGAGACGTGGCACAGCAACAAGGTGGACAGAGACAGGATGTTCCAGAGATGATACACAGCAACAAGGTGGACACAGACAGGATGTTACAAAGATGAGACACAGCAACAAGATGGACAGAGACAGAATGTTCCAGAGATGGGACACAGCAACAAGGTGGACAGAGACAGGATGTTCCAGAGACGGGGCAGAGCAAAAAGGTGGACAGAGACAGGATGTTCCGGAGATGATACACAGCAACAAGTGGTAACAGATAGGATGTTCAAGAGATGGTACACAGTAACAAGGTGGACACAGACAGGATGTTCCAGAGATGGGACACAGCAACAATGTGGTCACATATAGGATGTTCCAGAGATGGGACACAGCTACAAGGTGGACAGAGACAGGATGTTCCAGAGATGGGACACAGCAGCAAGGTGGACACAGACAGGATGTTCCAGACATGGGACACAGCAGCAAGGAGGACAGAGACAGGATGTTCCAGACATGGGACACAGCAACAAGGTGGACAGAGACAGGATGTTCCATAGATGGGACACAGCAACAAGGTGGACACAGACAGGATGTTCCAAACTTGGCACACAGCAATAAGGTGGATAGAGACAGGATGTTCCAGAGATGGGACACAACAACAAGGTGGACAGAGAGAGGATGTTCCAGAGTTGAGACACAGCAACAATGTGGACAGAGACAGAATGTTCCAGACATGGGACTCAGCAACAAGCAGAACAGATACAGAATGTTCCAGAGATGGGACACAGCAACAAACTGGGCAGAGACAGGATGTTCCAGAGATGGGACACAGCAACAAGGTGGACAGAGACAGGATGTTACAAAGATGAGACACTGCGACAAGGTAGATAGACTCAGAATGTTCCAGAGATGGGACACAGCAACAAGTTGGACACACACAGGATGTTCCAGAGACGGGGCACAGCAAAAAGGTGGACATAGACAAGATGTTACAAAGATGAGACACAGCAACAAGGTGGACAGAGGCAGAATGTTCCAGAGATGGGACACAGCAACAAAGTGGACAGAGACAGGATGTTCCAGAGATGGGACACAGCAAAAAGGTGGACAGAGACAGGATGTTCCAAAGATGGGACACAGCGACAAGGTGGACATAGACAGGATGTTCCAGAGATGGGACACAGCAACAAGGCGGACACAGACAGGATGTTCCAGAGATGGAACACAGCAACAAGGTGGACACAGACAGGATGTTCCAGAGATGGGACACAGCAACAAGGTGGACAGAGACAGGATGTTCCAGAGCTGGGACACAGCAACAAGGTGGAAACAGAAAGGATGTTCCAGAGATTGGACACAACAACAAGGTGGACAGAGACAGGATGTTCCAAAGATGGGACACCCAGCGCACAATCTCATCCCCAAAACCCTGTTTTTGTAAAATCCTCCACAACATACGTCTATCTACACTGTCATAAACCTGTTTCCAATCAATCCCCAAGATCCCCCCCCTTGTCTACCCTCCACAAAATCTTAATCTTCGTTCATTAATTCTTCCATGCCCCTCACGCATACTTCGACCTGGAATCCCACACTGTCCTCTATGTAGGACTCGGTCAAGCACCTTTTTCATACTGTTACCTAAAATCTTCGCAAAAAATTTATAATCAGCACACATGAGGGAGATCGCCCTAAAAGCACTCAAGGTCTCCTCCCCCTCCCTTACAGACCAAAACGACTACCCCCGTGCCCTGCGATTCCCCCAACACTCCCCTTTCCTTCATTCAGTTAAACAGCGAGACCAGACATTCCTTCATACCATCCCAATGTGTAATATAGAAATCGTTAGGAATTCCATCAATGCCCGACGCTTTTCCCCTACTCAAGCCCATTACCGCCTCCTCCACCTCCTCCTCACTGATCCTACCCTCTATTACCACTCTCTCCTACTCCCCTAAAATACCCCGATGTCCTTCTCCTAGAATCTCTCCCTCCCTCCCTCCTCCCTCCCCCTGCTTAAAATTCTCCCTAAACCAATAATCAGCATAATTGCTCATTCCATCGGTGGTACTAAGTACCTGCCCTACCCTATATCCCCCCACCCCTTTACACACCTCTAATTCCATAATCGTGGTCATCTGTTGCCTATTCCTAAATCTCCTCAAAACACATCCTGACGGTTTGTCACCCCATAGAACCTCCTCTAAACCTTCCCTCACACGTATCACATCAAAACGAGAATTTTGTATATCCCTCAATCTTCCCCTTAAAACCTCTATTTCTCCATGTCTAGCCCCCCTCCCCCTTCATAACAATCATTGAGCTGCCCCTCAAAATATTTCTGTAAACCAAACCTTCACCTCGCCTCATCCCGTCCTCTATGCTGATAATACTCCTTAATCTGCAATTTAGCGTGCTTCTCCCACCATTCCAAGACATCCTCCTCTTTGTTGCGAACATCCCAGAGTTGCCTCCACCATTCCCTAAAAAACAACCCCTCCCCCTCCCCTTGAAGTAGCCTCACATTTATTTTCCAATAACCCACATACCTACGAACCATCTCTTCCCATGCCATCTCTGCCAAAACAGCACGATGGTCCGAGAAATCTAAATCTATTGTCATTACACGTTCTACTGTTATATCTCGAGTTATATATATACGATCCAACCTGGCAGCATAACCCCTCCGCATGAACGTGTGCTCTACTCTCCACCCATCGCCCCTGACTATGTCATAAACCCCTGCATCCCTCAACAAATCCCTCAATACCCCAAGCACACACCCTGCCCCTCTCGGCTCCACATCCTTATTCCTGATTACACAGTTCCAATCCCCACCTATTATAGAAACCATGGGTAAACCCCGCAACATTGCATAGATTCCATCCGTCCATCGGCCTAAAGTTATAGCATGCACCTCACCATATCGTTGAAAAATCTCTTTGATATCCACATCATCTGCCTCAAAAGGAACGTTGCGGATCCTCACCCAGGTGTAGTATTTTGAGGCATCCCACAGGCGTACCTCCAGACCAGATGATACGGTGATGCTCTCCTGGTACTGAGTCACTGTCCTTCCATACGCCTCCACTGTGTTTAAGCGCTATTCCATGTAGGTCTTCATTGGCAATGCCAAACGTGTCCCGCATAATCATTGGTAATAAAACAGAGGCATTCGTCGGATAAATTGTCCCTTTAACAAGGTCAACACACACGGTGTTGCTCCTCCTGCGGTAGCTGGCAGCCATCTTGGTGAAAACAGGAAGTTGCGCAACAGAGAAAGCAGGAGCATTTTGCGCAGCGCGTCCACACGGCCCAAGAGCGATGAGGACAATTACGTGCGTGAGTACATGCGTGTGGTCAGGCGTGCGTGAGTACATGCGTGTGCACATGCAAAGGAATTTAATAAAATAAATATAATTGCAGTTCAACCTTTATTAGTAAAATTTTCATGGTGACTCATCAATTTACTAATACATTAAACTCAGTAGTAAAGAGTGAACATAACAGTGCAGAGTTAACACAGCAGAGTTAACACAGCAGAGTTAACACAGCAGAGTTAACACAGCAGAGTTAACACAGCAGAGTTAACACAGCAGTACATGATCAACACAAGCGAGGGTTGTTAACTAGTCTCCAACACATGGAGACACAGATGTGTGTGAGAGGCGTCTTGGCCGCCTTGATTCCTCTCACAAATTAATCATCTTGACCAGTTAGACATAGGTGGGAAACTTCTGTCCTCGGCCTGTGAAAATTTTTGTATATTAATACCGTATTTAAAAAAGTTTATTGAAATTACAAGTGCTTAAAAGTCGTCTGAAAGTGTTAATGAATGGTTTCAAGCTTTCATTTTTTAACAACCCGTCGGTCTCCCACTGATGAAGACTGATCCACAGAAGGAAACACATTAAATCTCTGTATTGCCAGAAAGTGTTGACATAACAGTTCAGTTGAGCCTCCGAACTGCATCATCATCATAAACACCCTTCCACAGTGGCAGGTCCCACTGTGATCCCGTCTCCTCCTGCTTCAACTCATCTGACTGCCGTATATAAGCCACCTCTCTGGCCCTATGCTGCACTTCCTACAAGAGTGATGGACTGAACACATCGATTCCAGGTTGAGGGACTGATTACCTCGAACTTCTCCTCTCCTTACCCATTTCTACTTTGTATTGGACTGATGAAGCCACTGTGTGGCGAAACGTTTTTTAATAAAGATTCCCATGCGTTGCACAAGTGTCTCAATTCTTCAACTTGTCGGTTTTCAAAACCATTCACCACACCCTTCCTCAGAGTGTAGGCATTGTACTCCTCCCTTCCAGGACTCATGTCCGGAGCACAGGGTTCCTACAATACTGTACCTCGCACTTCCAGGACTCATGTCCGGAGTACAGGGTTCCTACAATACTGTACCTCGCACTTCCAGGACTCATGTCCGGAGTACAGGGTTCCTACAATACTGTACCTCGCACCTCCAGGACTCATGTCCGTAGTACAGGGTTCCTACAATACTGTACCTCGCACTTCCAGGACTCATGTCCGGAGTACAGGGTTCCTACAATACTGTACCTCGCACTTCCAGGACTCATGTCCGGAGTACAGGGTTCCTACAATACTGTACCTCGCACTTCCAGGACTCATGTCCGGAGTACAGGGTTCCTACAATACTGTACCTCGCACTTCCAGGACTCATGTCCGGAGTACAGGGTTCCTACAATACTGTACCTCGCACTTCCAGGACTCATGTCCGGAGTACAGGGTTCTTACAACACTGTACCTCGCACTTCCAGGACTCATGTCCGGAGTACAGGGTTCCTACAATACTGTACCTCCCACTTCCAGGACTCATGTCCGGAGTACAGGGTTCCTACAACACTGTACCTCGCACTTCCAGGACTCATGTCCGGAGTACAGGGTTCCTACAATACTGTACCTCGCACTTCCAGGACTCATGTCCGGAGTACAGGGTTCCTACAACACTGTACCTCGCACTTCCAGGACTCATGTCCGGAGTACAGGGTTCCTACAATACTGTACCTCGCACTTCCAGGACTCATGTCCGTAGTACAGGGTTCCTACAACACTGTACCTCGCACTTCCAGGACTCATGTCCGGAGTACAGGGTTCCTACAATACTGTACCTCGCACTTCCAGGACTCATGTCCGGAGTACAGGGTTCCTACAACACTGTACCTCGCACTTCCAGGACTCATGTCCGGAGTACAGGGTTCCTACAATACTGTACCTCGCACTTCCAGGACTCATGTCCGGAGTACAGGGTTCCCACAATCTTTTCATGAATGATACCTTTGTTTATTAGCATGAAATAAATTATATGAAGAACAAACAAAAGAATACTGGAACTTACTGATACCTTAATAATATATAAACATTTGTCTGCGTAACACCAAGCATGTTGGAAGATTATTAATACTGCTCTGACTACTGAACATTGTGTAAGTAACAAAAAAAGGCACAATACCGTGAATGGAACGATACACATTTAACAATACAAAAATAATGACGTCCTCAACATCTTTTTATTAAACTGCTCTTCAAAAGAAGTACTTTGATAATGGTGAAGGATCTTTGTTACTGGTGAATGGTCTTTGAAACAGGTGAATGTTCTTTGATGCTGATGAATGTTCTTTGATGCTGGTGAATGGTCTTTGATACAGGTGAATGTTCTTTGATGCTGGTGAATATTCTTTGATGCTGGTGAATGTTCTTTGATGCTGGTGAATGGTCTTTGATGATGGTGAATGGTCTTTGATGATGGTGAATGGTCTTTGATACAGGTGAATGTTCTTTGATACTGGTGAATGTTCTTTGATACTGGTGAATGGTCTTTGATACAGGTGAATGTTCTTTGATGCTGGTGAATGGTCTTTGATACAGGTGAATGTTCTTTGATGCTGGTGAATGATCTTTGATACAGGTGAATGTTCTTTGATGCTGGTGAAGGGTCTTTGATACAGGTGAATGTTCTTTGATGCTGATGAATGTTCTTTGATGCTGGTGAATGGTCTTTGATACAGGTGAATGTTCTTTGATGCTGGTGAATATTCTTTGATGCTGGTGAATGTTCTTTGATGCTGGTGAATGGTCTTTGATGATGGTGAATGGTCTTTGATGATGGTGAATGGTCTTTGATACAGGTGAATGTTCTTTGACACTGGTGAATGTTCTTTGATACTGGTGAATGTTCTTTGATACTGGTGAATGGTCTTTGATACAGGTGAATGTTCTTTGATACTGGTGAATGTTCTTTGATACTGGTGAATGGTCTTTGATACAGGTGAATGTTCTTTGATGCTGGTGAATGGTCTTTGATACAGGTGAATGTTCTTTGATGCTGGTGAATGATCTTTGATACAGGTGAATGTTCTTTGATGCTGGTGAAGGGTCTTTGATGCTGGTGAATGGTCTTTGATGCTGGTGAATGGTCTTTGATGCTGGTGAATGGTCCTTGATGCTGGTGAATGATCTTTGTTACTAGTGAATGGTCTTTGATGCTGGTGAATGGTCCTTGATGCTGGTGAATGATCTTTGATACAGGTGAATGTTCTTTGATGCTGGTGAATGGTCTTTGATGCTGGTGAATGTTCTTTGATACTGGCGAATGGTCTTTGATGCTGGTGAATGGTCTTTGATGCTGGTGAAGGGTCTTTGATACTAGTGAATGGTCTTTGATGCTGGTGAATGTTCTTTGATGCTGGTGAATGTTCTTTGATACTGGTGAATGGTCTTTGATACTGTTGAATGTTCTTTGATGCTGGTGAATGGTCTTTGATGCTGGTGAAGGGTCTTTGATACTGGTGAATGGTCTTTGATACTGGTGAATGGTCTTTGATACTGGTGAATGTTCTTTGATGCTGGTGAAGGGTCTTTGATACTGGTAAATTGTCTTTGATACTGGTGAATTGTCTTTGATACTGGTGAATTGTCTTTGATACTGGTGAATGGTCTTTGATGCTGGTGAATGGTCTTTGATGCTGGCGAATGGTCTTTGATGCTGGTGAATGATGTTTGATACTGGTGAATGGTCTTTGATACTGGTGAATGGTCTTTGATACTGGTGAATTGTCTTTGATGCTGGTGAATGTTCTTTGATGCTGGTGAATGGTCTTTGATACTGGTGAATTGTCTTTGATGCTGGTGAATGGTCTTTGATGCTGGTGAATGGTCTTTGATACTGGTGAATGGTCTTTGATACTGGTGAATGGTCTTTGATGCTGGTGAATGTTCTTTGATGCTGGTGAACGGTCTTTGATGCTGGTGAATGTTCTTTGATACTGGTGAACGGTCTTTGATGCTGGTGAATTGTCTTTGATGCTGGTGAATGGTCTTTGATGCTAGTGAATGATGTTTGATACTGGTGAATGGTCTTTGATACTGGTGAATGGTCTTTGATACTGGTGAATGGTCTTTGATGCTGGTGAATGTTCTTTGATACTGGTGAACGGTCTTTGATGCTGGTGAATTGTCTTTGATGCTGGTGAATGGTCTTTGATGCTAGTGAATGATGTTTGATACTGGTGAATGGTCTTTGATACTGGCGAATGGTCTTTGATACTGGTGAATGGTCTTTGATACTGGTGAATGGTCTTTGATGCTGGTGAATTGTCTTTGATGCTGGTGAATGGTCTTTGATACTGGCGAATGGTCTTTGATACTGGTGAATGGTCTTTGATGCTGGTGAATGGTCTTTGATGCTGGTGAATGGTCTTTGATGCTGGTGAATGGTCTTTGATACTGGTGAATGGTCTTTGATACTGGTGAATGGTCTTTGATGCTGGTGAATGGTCTTTGATGCTGGTGAATGGTCTTTGATACTGGTGAATGGTCTTTGATACTGGTGAATGGTCTTTGATGCTGGTGAATTGTCTTTGATGCTGGTGAATGGTCTTTGATATAGATGATCGTTCTTTGATGCTGGTGAATGGTCTTTGATACTGTTGAATGGTCTTTGATGCTGGTGAATGGTCTTTGATGCTGGTGAATGGTCTTTGATACTGGTGAATGTTCTTTGATATAGGTGAATGTTCTTTGATGCTGGTGAATGTTCTTTGATACTGGTGAATGGTCTTTGATGCTGGTGAATGGTCTTTGATGCTAGTGAATGGTCTTCGATGCTGGTGAATGGTCTTTGATGCTGGTCAATGGTCTTTGATGCTGGTGAATGGTCTTTGATGCTGGTGAATGGTCTTTGATACTGTTGAATGGTCTTTGATGCTGGTGAATGTTCTTTGATACTGGTGAATGGTCTTTGATACTGTTGAATGGTCTTTGATGCTGGTGAATGGTCTTTGATACTGTTGAATGGTCTTTGATGCTGGTGAATGGTCTTTGATACTGGTGAATGGTCTTTGATGCTAGTGAATGGTCTTCGATGCTGGTGAATGGTCTTTGATGCTAGTGAATGGTCTTTGATGCTGTTGAATGGTCTTTGATGCTAGTGAATGGTCTTTGATGCTGGTGAATGGTCTTTGATACTGGTGAATGGTCTTTGATACTGGTGAATGGTCTTTGATGCTAGTGAATGGTCTTCGATGCTGGTGAATGGTCTTTGATGCTAGTGAATGGTCTTTGATGCTGTTGAATGGTCTTTGATGCTAGTGAATGGTCTTTGATGCTAGTGAATGGTCTTTGATGCTAGTGAATGGTCTTTGATGCTGGTGAATGGTCTTTGATGCTGTTGAATGGTCTTTGATGCTAGTGAATGGTCTTTGATGCTAGTGAATGGTCTTTGATGCTAGTGAATGGTCTTTGATGCTGGTGAATGGTCTTTGATGCTGGTGAATGGTTTTTGATGCTGGTGAATGGTCTTTGATGCTGGCGAATGGTCTTTGATGCTGGTGAATGGTCTTTGATGCTGGTGAATGGTCTTTGATACTGGTGAATGGTCTTTGATACTGGTGAATGGTCTTTGATACTGGTGAATGGTCTTTGATACTGGTGAATGGTCTTTGATGCTGGTGAATGGTCTTTGATACTGGTGAATGGTCTTTGATGCTGGTGAATGGTCTTTGATACTGGTGAATGGTCTTTGATACTGGTGAATGGTCCTTGATGCTAGTGAATGGTCTTTGATGCTGGTGAATGGTCTTTGATACTGGTGAATGGTCTTTGATACTGGTGAATGGTCTTTGATGCTGGCGAATGGTCTTTGATGCTGGTGAATGGTCTTTGATGCTAGTGAATGGTCTTTGATGCTGGTGAATGGTCTTTGATGCTGGTGAATGGTTTTTGATGCTGGTGAATGGTCTTTGATGCTAGTGAATGGTCTTTGATGCTGGTGAATGGTCTTTGATGCTGGTGAATGGTTTTTGATGCTGGTGAAGGGTCTTTGATACTGGTGAATGGTCTTTGATACTGGTGAATGGTCCTTGATGCTAGTGAATGGTCTTTGATGCTGGTGAATGGTCTTTGATGCTGGTGAATGGTCTTTGATGCTGGTGAATGGTTTTTGATGCTGGTGAATGGTCTTTGATACTGGTGAATGGTCTTTGATACTGGTGAATGGTCCTTGATGCTAGTGAATGGTCTTTGATGCTGGTGAATGGTCTTTGATACTGGTGAATGGTCTTTGATACTGGTGAATGGTCTTTGATGCTGGCGAATGGTCTTTGATGCTGGTGAATGGTCTTTGATACTGGTGAATGGTCTTTGATGTTGGTGAATGGTCTTTGATGCTGGTGAATGGTCTTTGATGCTAGTGAATGGTCTTTGATGCTAGTGAATGGTCTTTGATGCTGGTGAATGGTCTTTGATGCTGTTGAATGGTCTTTGATGCTGGTGAATGGTCTTTGATACTGGTGAATGGTCTTTGATGATGGTGAATGGTCTTTGATACTGGTGAATGGTCTTTGATACTGGTGAATGGTCTTTGATACTGGTGAATGGTCTTTGATGCTGGCGAATGGTCTTTGATGCTGGTGAATGGTCTTTGATACTGGTGAATGGTCTTTGATGTTGGTGAATGGTCTTTGATGCTGGTGAATGGTCCTTGATGCTGGTGAATGGTCTTTGATACTGGTGAATGGTCCTTGATGCTGGTGAATGGTCTTCGATGCTGGTGAATGGTCTTTGATGCTGGTGAATGGTCTTTGATGCTGGTGAATGGTCTTTGATGCTGGTGAATGGTCTTTGATGCTGGTGAATGGTCTTTGATACTGGTGAATGGTCTTTGATGCTGGTGAATGGTCTTTGATGCTGGTGAATGGTCTTTGATGCTGGTGAATGGTCTTTGATGCTGGTGAATGGTCTTTGATGCTGGTGAATGGTCTTTGATGCTGGTGAATGGTCTTTGATGCTGGTGAATGGTCTTTGATGCTGGTGAATGGTCTTCGATGCTGGTGAATGGTCTTTGATGCTGGTGAATGGTCTTCGATGCTGGTGAATGGTCTTTGATGCTGATGATTGGTCTTTGATTCAGAGAGCTGAAACCATCCTCCGTATGTATGTAAATAAATTAAAATAGCTCACATATCCAAGGCATTATATGACTCATACGGGTTTATCGCTTCATAAATGTAATAATGATAATAATAATAACTTGTGAGTCAGGTGCTGCGGGATAATAATAATAACTTGTGAGTCAGGTGCTCCGGGATAATAATAATAACTTGTGAGTCAGGTGCTGCGGGATAATAATAATAACTTGTGAGTCAGGTGCTGCGGGATAATAATAATAACTTGTGAGTCAGGTGCTGCGGGATAATAATAATAACTTGTGAGTCAGGTGCTGCAGGATAATAATAATAACTTGTGAGTCAGGTGCTGCGGGATAATAATAATAACTTGTGAGTCAGGTGCTGCGGGATAATAATAATAACTTGTGAGTCAGGTGCTGCGGGATAATAATAATAACTTGTGAGTCAGGTGCTGTGGGATAATAATAATAACTTGTGAGTCAGGTGCTGCGGGATAATAATAATAACTTGTGAGTCAGGTGCTGTGGGATAATAATAATAACTTGTGAGTCAGGTGCTCCGGGATAATAATAATAACTTGTGAGTCAGGTGCTGCGGGATAATAATAATAACTTGTGAGTCAGGTGCTGCGGGATAATAATAATAACTTGTGAGTCAGGTGCTTCGGGATAATAATAATAACTTGTGAGTCAGGTGCTCCGGGATAATAATAATAACTTGTGAGTCAGGTGCTGCGGGATAATAATAATAACTTGTGAGTCAGGTGCTGCGGGATAATAATAATAACTTGTGAGTCAGGTGCTGCGGGATACAGGAGTTACAGTCTAGCTTCGTTTAGGAGCTGATACATATTCTGTGATCTGACTGTGTGGCTAAAGTACTGCGTACTGTGATACAGAGTGTGCAGGTTGGAATCCTACACACATTATCCCCAGTCAAGGCTAGACACATGTTCACTAATTACTTTATCATCGACCTAACCAAAATCTGAGACAAACTGAAATTCAAATAAACAACATCGTATTCTTTATTTGGACGAATTAAACATGTGCAACATGTGTACAAAGATACCCAGGTGTCTTTGCCTGTCTTACCACTTTTTAATGTTCCTTTGAGAGTGAATGTATTGTCTGAGGAATTTTTTTATTAGCACATCCGCCGTCTCCCACCAAGGCAGGGTGACCCGAAAAAGATAAACTTTCACCATCATTTACTTCATAACTGTCTTGCCAGAGGCGCACTTACACTACAGTTATAAAACTGCCGTGTAGATAATAGTTTTAGTAATTCCACTTCTATTCCAAATTTCCAAACTACGAATTCTCTGCATTATATTCACACCACACATTGCCCTCAGACATGACATCTCCACTGCCTCCAGTCTTCACCTTGTAGCAACATTCATCACCCAAACTTCACACCCATATAAGAGCGTTGGTACAACTGTACTCTCATACATTCCCCTATTTGCTTTCTTGGACAAAGTTCTTTGTCTCCACTGACTCCTCAGAGCACCTCTCATTTTTTTCCCTCAATTCTACGATTCACCTCATCTTTCATCTGCTGACAGGTCAACTCCTAAATATCTAAATACATTCACCTCATCCATACTCTCTCCCCCCAATCCAATCTTTCGTTACTTATTTTTTTTTGTTATCTTCATCACCTTACTCTTTGCTATATTCACTTTTAATTTTCTTCTTTTACATACCCTATGAAACTCATCCACCAACATCTGTAACTTCTATTCAGAATCTCCCAAGAGCACAGTGTCATCAACAAAGAGCAACTGTGACAACTCCCACTTTATGTTAGATTCTTTATTTTTTAACTCGACATCTCTTACCAATACCCGAGCATTCACTTTTCTTACAACTCCATCCATAAATATACTGAACAACCATGATGACATCACACATCCCTCTCTTAAGCCTACTTTTACTGAGAAATAATCTCCCTCTCTTCTACATACTCTAACTTGAGCCTCACTATCCTCGTAAAAACTCTTCACTGATTTCAGTAACGTACCTCCTATTCCATATATATGCAACATCTGCCATATTGCTCCCCTATCCACCTTGTCATACGACTTTTCCAAATCTATAAATGACACAAAATCCTTTTTGCCCTTATCTGTGTGATGTTCACTTATATGTTTCACTGAAAACTCTTGGTCTACACACCCCTCACCTTTCCTAAAACCTCTTTGTTCATCTGCTATCTTAATCTCCATCTAACTCTTAATTCTTTCAGTAATAACTCTACCATACACTTATTCCCATAAAATTTTTGCACTCTCTTTAGTCCCCTTTGCCTTTATACAATAGAACTATGCATGCTGACTGCCAATTCCTATGTACCTTACCCTCTTCCATATATTTTTTAAATAAAAACACCAATCTCTCGAGAACTATATCCCAACTGCTTTTAACATTTCTATCTTCATCCAATCAATCCCGGCTGCCTTACCCCCTTTCATTTTACCTACTGCCTCACGAACTTCCCCCACACTCACAACTGGCTCTTCCTCACTCCTACAAGATGTTATTCCTCCTTGCCCTATACACGAAATCACAGCTTCCCTATCTTCATCAACATTTAACAATTCCTCAAAATATTCCCTCCATCTTCCTGATACCTTTGATTCCCCATTTAATAACTCTCCTCTTTCATTTTTAACTATCAAATCCATTCGTTCCATAGGCTTCCTTATTACGCCCTTTGCTCATTATAAGAAAGAGATGTTATATTTATACGTATTATTTTGGATTTTTCACTTAATATTATTTTAAGGAGAATCTTAATTAATACCTAAAATGAAATAGTTTACTCATCTTTATAACATTATCTGGCTATAAATTTATTTAGCTTTGTGAGTAGGTAGGATGCTTCAATGTTCTAAACTACAGGTGCGACGAGGTGAAACACCAGGTGGAAATTAGAGTTATTCTACCCCCGCTCAGACCGAGCTGAGGTCTGGTGTTTAAACCTTTCCTAGGTTAGTTCACACCTTCCACTAGTCGAGGAAGAGACTGGTGGAGAATCTGGCTTAAGTCACACTACACTTCCACAGAAGTTACCGGGAATTTTGTATGCCCTTTTCTATGGTAGATCTCAGTCTGTGAAGGCGGGTTGAGTAACTCTTGTGGAAAATAGGAATGAGTGAACGAGTCTAAATGTTGCGCCACCTACAGACTGATCTAGAAAAGGGATTATTGTAGAATGGTCCCAGAGGAAGATCTGTTATTTGCATCGGTGTTGCATTTAAGCTTGTAAAACGTCTGTGTATGTACACATCTTTTGACTTATTGTGATTCAGCCTAGAAATTGTCTAGAGCTGGTTGTAAATATTTAACGTATTACAGTGATGTAATAATAAGGCGAATGATATATGTTTTTACTAAGTTATTACGATATGAGAAGTTCTGTTTTGAAGACTGAATTATTTAACTGATGCTAGAAACCGTAAGTGATTATTAATGCAGTTAATAAAACAAGCAGAAACTATAAAGATCCCTTTCCTTAATAAGTAAACCTGTGTATGATTACCTCTAGACGAGATAATCCTGTTGTTTTTGAGTTTGTTAGGTGAAGCACCATAGTAAAGGGGTCTACAGGCTCTGTTCATAACATTCCTCAGCTTATTAATCTCACTTCAAAACTTTTTCTTATTTTCAACAAAATTTGTTGATAACATCTCACCCACTCTCTCATTTGCTCTCTTTTTACATTGTTGACAGAGGAATATCAGATCAAAACATCAACCACCATGTGCTCTCTGCTCTTCATATATCAACATTAAATATAAACAGTTACACAACTGTCAAAACTTACGACATTTGCCCTGATGGGCGATGCGTAGATTAAGTTGAGGGTTCTCGCAAGCCGCAATGCCCAAGAAGCAAGAATTGCTGTAGGTGACTCCATCAGTGCCACACACAGGAGCGTACAGCGCGATACAAGCCTGTGCACACTGAGACGTCGACTCTGTAAAGTAGAGAGTAACTTTCTATAGCAATTGATCAGAATGGTCTATACACCGATATTAATCAAGATTTTAGCGAATACTTACTGCAAAGGATATATATCAGTAGATAAAGAATATTTTATACAAGAACTTATATAAACTAAACATTAAAATGTCTGGTCATCGAGTGAAATTATTCAACATTGTCTGGTAGTTAGATAATGTTCTGACCAGTAATGTTATGGGAACAAGAATAATATTTCTCTTATGAAAAGATATGTTTAAATTAATTGTACCAAAAGATGAGTAATCACTTACAGGTGAGTCATTACCTCTCCTTTGGTACAATAAATACGGATTTCGAAACACAGTATTTTGAGTTAAAAATATTTTGATTACTGCTAGATCTGAAAAAGACATGCCTATAATGGAGTGTGTCAGTGCATGTCAGTGATAGGGAGTGACGCGACATTAGATGACAATGCAGTTATATATTTATCTTCATGACTGGAAGGGAATCCGAAGAGACTTTCACAAGTTATTATGTGGAAATTAATAGTCAAACTTCTATAGAAAAACTTAGGTTAGGACACTCAAGGACAAAATATAAATTAACCCATCGAAACAAACAAAAAGACCAATATTCTAAAATAAATAAGCATTAAGCTTGAGGTTATTCAAAAGTTACATTATCAAACTATCAGCATAGAAGGTTGATGCTAATCAGATGCGACACTCAGAAATTGTTGCGTCAAAAACAGGACTTCCAACTTTCCTCTTTCCAACAAAACAGACTGAGATCTACACAGACGAAAATCAATCCAAATTTCTAAGCGATAAAGAATACATTTTCTAAGCAAGTAAGTAAGAACGTAAATAAGAAAGTAAATATTTAAGTTTTTACAAGCTTAGTAAACTTTAAATAAAACTTTTTGCAATAGTCTCGAGAACACGGACGTTATGGGCACATAAACGTACATTATGCAGATTAAACCTATAATAAACAAAAATAGTAATGTTAAACACTAACTTATTACTGATCAGAACAAACATTCTTCAATTATTGTACAAGCTAATGTGATTATAATTGGTGAACACCAACGTACACAACCTAAGAACACCAACGTACACAACCTAAGAACACCAACGTACACAACCTAAGAACACCAACGTACACAACCTAAGAACACCAACGTACACAACCTAAGAACACCAACGTACACAACCTAAGAACACCAACGTACACAACCTAAGAACACCAACGTACACAACCTAAGAACACCAACGTACACAACCTAAGAACACCAACGTACACAACCTAAGAACACCAACGTACACAACCTAAGAACACCAACGTACACAACCTAAGAACACCAACGTACACAACCTAAGAACACCAACGTACACAACCTAAGAACACCAACGTACACAACCTAAGAACACCAACGTACACATCCTAAGAACACCAACGTACACAACCTAAGAGCACCAACGTACACAACCTAAGAGCACCAACGTACACAACCTAAGAACACCAACGTACACAACCTAAGAACACCAACGTACACAACCTAAGAACACCAACGTACACAACCTAAGAACACCAACGTACACAACCTAAGAACACCAACGTACACAACCTAAGAACACCTACGTACACAACCTAAGAACACCAACGTACACAACCTAAGAACACCAACGTACACAACCTAAGAACACCAACGTACACAACCTAAGAACACCAACGTACACAACCTAAGAACACCAACGTACACAACCTAAGAACACCAACGTACACAACCTAAGAACACCAACGTACACAACCTAAGAACACCAACGTACACAACCTAAGAACACCAACGTACACAACCTAAGAACACCAACGTACACAACCTAAGAACACCAACGTACACAACCTAAGAACACCAACGTACACAACCTAAGAACACCAACGTACACAACCTAAGAACACCAACGTACACAACCTAAGAACACCAACGTACACAACCTAAGAACACCAACGTACACAACCTAAGAACACCAACGTACACAACCTAAGAACACCAACGTACACAACCTAAGAACACCAACGTACACAACCTAAGAACACCAACGTACACAACCTAAGAACACCAACGTACACAACCTAAGAACACCAACGTACACAACCTAAGAACACCAACGTACACAACCTAAGAACACCAACGTACACAACCTAAGAACACCAACGTACACAACCTAAGAGCACCAACGTACACAACCTAAGAACACCAACGTACACAACCTAAGAACAAGAGATTGTTTTCTTTGTTAAAAACTGACCAGTACTAACAGTTTAAAACTGACCAGCACTAACAGTTTAAAACTGACCAGTACTAACAGTTTAAAACTGACCAGCACTAACAGTTTAAAACTGATCAGCACTAACAGTTTAAAAGTGACCAACACTAACAGTTTAAAACTGACAGTACTAACAGTTTATAGCCGACCTGAAGATGCATTCTCCAGTTAGTATACAAAAATCAAATAATATCTATACAGTGGAATCTCTGGTCACAACCATAATTCATTCCAAAACTCTGGTCGTGACCCGATTTGGTCGTGACCCGAACCTAATTTCCTTACTGGATCGTATGTAAATACGATTAATCCGTCCCAGACCCTTATAAACTGTATGTAAACATTTTTTTTACTTTAAGCACAATAATAGTTAATTATACCATAGAATGCATTGTGTAATAGTAAACTAAATGTAAAAACCTTGAATAACACTGAGAAAACCTTGAACAACAGAGAAAACTAACCTTGCATGAGTCCTAAGAGTTTTAACCACAGAGAAAAATAATCAAAGTTTAAAAAATCCTTAATTATAAAAAATAATGCTCAGTTTAATAGAAAAAAAACCTTACATAACAGAGTTAGGTGTACACAAATAACAGGAAGTGGGCAAAATTGCCTCATGCAAAAAAAAAAAAAATGGCTCAATGTGAAAATTGGCACGACTGTGTTTGTTCGGCACCCGATTGTGTGTTCGTGACTAGATGCAAAAATCTGGCGAATTTTTGGTCGTGAACCGATTTGTTCTTGTTCAGAAGCACTCGTGACCAAAGGTTTCAGTATACCTATTAAGAACATGAGAACATAAGAAAGAAGGAACACTGCAACAGGCCTACTGATCCATGAGGAGCAGGTCCATATGTCACCCAGGATTAGACCAATGATCCCCCCGGATTAGCCCAATTACCCACCCAGTCTGGTCACCTCCACTCAAGGATGGAGCACTGCACCAGACCAAGCAGCACAAGCTAGTCAGGTCAACTCACACTCACCCACACCCACTCATGTATTTATCTAACCTATTTTTAAAGCTTCACAATGTTTAAGCCTCAATAACTGTACTCGGAAGTTTATTCCACTCATCCACAACTTTATTACCAAACTAGTCCTTTCCTATATCCTTCCTGAATCTGAATTATTCCAACTTGAAACCATTGCTACGAGTCCTGTCATGGCTGGAAATTTTCAGCACACTATTTACATCCTCTTTATTTATTCCTGTTTTCTATTTATACACCTCCATCATATCCCCCCTAATTCTACGCCTTTCGAGAGAGTGCAGATTCAGGGCCTCAGTCTATCCTCATAGGGAAGATTTCAGATACATGGGATCATCTTTGTCATCCTCCTCTGTACGTTTTCCAGAGCATTTATATCCATTCTGTAATACGGTGACCAGAACTGAGCAGCATAGTCTAAATGAGGCCTAACCAAGGATACATAGAGTTGAAGAACAACCTGAGGACTTCTATTATTTATACTTCTATATATCAAGCCAAGAATTCTGTTAGCTTTATTGCGAACACTAATGCACTGTCCTCTTGGTATTAGATTACTGCTAGCCAGAACTCCTAGATCCTTTTTGCAATCAGAAGTATTAAGATCTACATTATTTAGTTTATATGTGGCATGGTTATTTTCCTGTCCAACATTTAGAACTTTGCATTTGTCAATATTAAACTGCATTTGCTACTTCTCCGACCATTGCATCACTGTATTCAAATTATCCTGGAGTGCTCTAGTGACTCATTAAAATGAACTGGATGGCCTATTTTGGTGTCATCAGCAAATTTGCTTATGTCGCTATTTATTCCCTCATCTATGTCGTTTATGTAAATTGTGAACAACAACGGGCCCAACACTGACCCCTGATGAACACGGCTGTCTATTTGTCAGCCATGCCTCTACCCAGGAAAAAAATTCTCCTCCTATTCCGTGTGCCTTAAGTTGCCTCAATAGCCTCTGGTGTGGAACTCTATCGAAAGCCTTACTGATGTCCATATACACAATATCATATTCATTACCATGATCTACCTCCTCAAACACCTTAGTGAGAAAAGTTAGTAAATTCGTAAGACAGGAACGCCACTTCGTAAAACCGTGATGAGATTCATTAATCAATCTGTGCCTGTCAAGATGGCTACGAATTGCTTCGGCAATTATTGATTCCATAAATTTTCCCACTATGGAGGTAAGGCTTATTGGTCTATAGTTCGAAGCCAAGGACCTGTCACCTGCCTTGTAAATAGGTATTACATTTGCCATTTCCCACTTATCAGGCACTATGCCAGTTTGTAGTGATATGTTAAAAAGATTAGCCAAAGGTATGCTAAGTTCCATTTTACATTCCTTTAACACCATTGCAAACAGTTCATCAGGACCTGAGGATTTGTTAGGCTTTAGTTTCTCTATTTGTCTGAGGACCATGTCGCTAGTTACCGCAATCGTACATAGTTTATTATCATCCTGTTCTACATAATTTATTTCAGAAATATCGTTAGTATTTTCCTGGGTGAAAACTGAGAGGAAGTAGGTATACAGAATTTCACACATATCTTTATCACTGTCAGTGATCTAACCAGAGTTACTCTTAAGTGGGCCAATCTTGTCCCTAATCTTACTTCTGTTTACCTGAAAGAACCCTTTTGGATTAGTGTTTGAATCCCTTGCGACCTTAGCCTCGTAATCCTTTTTTGCTTTTCTTATTCCTTTCTTTATTTCTCTTTTTAATTGCATATTTTGATTTCTTAACTGCCCATCCCCTCTTTTGATACGCCTATATATGCGTCTCTTTTGACCAATAAGATGTTTTAATCTATTGTTCATCCATTTGGGATCAAATTTGTTAGATCTAATTTCCCTACTCGGAACAAAAGTTGTCTGGGCAGCTAGAACTATGCTCTGAAAAACGTCATATTGGCAACCAAGATCACCTTCCTGACCCATAGTCAGGACATCCCAATTTAGCCCACCCAGGTAATTTTTCAGTGCCATGAAGTCGGTCAAGCAAAAATCTGGGACAGAGATTTGATTGCAGGTATCTGGTTAATTCCATGATATATTGAAACTAAGTGATTTGTGATCACTTTTCCCAAGCTCGTCATTAACCTCAAGATTATTAATTAGTGAATCTTTGTTGGCAAGAACCAAGTCAAACAGATTGTTTCCTCTTGTTGGTTCTGTCACAACCTGTTCTAAAAAGCAATCCTGAACCATATCAAGAAAGTCACTAGACTCAAGATTTCCTGTCATATTATTCCAATCAGTTTGTCTAAAGTTAAAATCTCCCATTATCACATCATTTTCTTATCTCGATGCCTTATGAATTTCGTCACATAACAGCTTACTGCACTCCCTTTCAAGGTTTGGGGGCCTATAAATCACACCCAAAATTAATTTGTCACGTCCCTCGAGAACCTGTAGCCAAACAGATTCTGTGTTCGATGTTTCTAATCTTATATCATGTCTAAGACAACAATTTAAATTTTCTCTGACATACATCGCCACACCACCACCCTTCCTATTGACTCTATCAGTGTGGAATAGTTTATAACCTTGTATGTTGCATTCAGAAGGCATTTCTCTATCTTTCAGGTTGAACCAGGTCTCTGTTATACCAATAATATCTATATTACCTACACTTGTAAGTAATCTTAGCTCATCTATCTTATTTCTTAGACTCCTACTATTTGTATAGTAAACCTTAAGGGAGCTAGTCACTCGTTGCCCTCTACTATCTCTCTTTGTTTGTTGATCAATTGATTTGCCATTAAGCCTAAACTAATGAAAAATTTCATGTTTCTTGCATTGTGTCGACCATTGAAGATTGATGATGGTCGAAATTGTTTTATTTTATTCAGAGGAAAGTGTTAATCTCGTGGGTGTTATATAGCATTTGTTGAATGGAAGTCGCTCAAATTCAATCCTAGCAAGGGAAGATAAGTTCATTTGCTTAGATAAAACCCCATCATCACAACAAAGCTACATGCACTAACGTTAAACGTAGTATTCTATTTTCAGATTATTAGTGAGAAAAAGTCATTTACAAACTTCATTAAATATTTCAATCTTCTTAGAGGGAATCCTTCTCAAATAAAAACAAGGAATCAAAGTGTGTTTTTGTACTAAACTACGTTGTACACAGGTCGTCCACACATGTAAACACTTCAGGAGTCAGTGTTTGTACTAAGCTACGTTGTACACAGGTCGTTCACACATGTAAACACTTCAGGAGTCAGTGTTTGTACTAAGCTACGTTGTACACAGGTCGTTCACACATGTAAACACTCTCAGGAATCCTGCACAAGATATATCAGTGGTGAAAATTTGAAGCCGATCGAATAACACATACTTGAGGAATAAACAAAAACAATTGAGGAAGAAAATTTTTCTTTGAGAAAAAAAAAATTAGAAGAGTCTCCTTTCTTATTTAAACTTATAATTATCATAAATTAGTAAATTCATATTTTTGTCGCTTACTTTTTCATTTGTAATTAATTCCAAATTCTCTGGAATCCTGAAAGAAAAATATATGATTTTGATTTGTTAAGAAAACTCAGTTTTACAAATTGGCCAAAAATGGTAAATTGTCACTCAAACAGCCAAATATTAATACATAAATACTTCCACTTAAGATGCATCACCATTTAAGATTTGAAGCCGATCTGAAGAAGTTTTCTCTAGGGAAACATTTTCCTTAAATGTCAAAGTTATTGGCAAGATTTATTTTAAAAATGCTCAACAATGTTAAAAGTTTGAAACCGATTAGAAAAGTCATTCTCCAGTAAGAGATCTGATTTCAACAATTCCAAGCAAACAATTTTAGTAAAATGTAAATTTTTCATCAGTTGAGAGTAAGACAATGGGAGATCATCCTTCTTGTAGAAGGTATCGTTAATATCATCCTCAAGAAATCGTAATGACACGATTGCAAATAAACCATATCACGGGTGGGGTTAGAACCCACGATCAGAGTCATAAAACTCCAGACCGTCATGTTAGCCACTGGACCAGCTGCTACAATAAGATTCATCAAACTAGGTATATTTCTACACCATAGGAAGGTTAGTATAGGCATCATTGTGACCACTAATGCAAGTTATTACAGACGAATCTCCAGCAAGCGTGACCGTCATGTTGATGGCTTTGAGGGGACTTGAGCTAGAGTTCTTCCCGGCCATGCTAGCTGGAGATTCATCTGCAAAAACTTGCATTTGTGGTCACTTTGGTGGCCTCTGCTAACCTTCCTATGGTGTAGAAATATACCTAGTTGGATGATTCTTATTATAGCTAGCTGGCCAAGTGGCTAACATGACGGTCTGGAGTTTTATGACTCTTATCGCGGGTTCTAACTTCACCCATGGTATGGTTTATTAAATTCATTACCAGAACACACTACAGGACTCCTTCCTACAAATCAATTTAAGGACCAACTTAGAAATCACCTCATCACTCAAAATTAACCGGAAAAACACCTTAAATAGCACATAACCGTTACTCAAAAAAATCCTAAATAATTTGTGACTGCTCAACAATTTAATCATTTACATTGTCCTCATCGCTTCCGGGCCGTGAGGGCGTGCTGCGCAGACGCTCCTGTTTGAGTCCGCTTTTGCGCAGTTGGTTGGTGGAAACTTTATTTTCTCCAACATGGCGCTGAATAGCAGAAGACGAATCAACACTGTCTGCATTGAGATGATCCGTGGGGCTGTCACGGGATCCAACATGGATTTATTGCTACCAGCGATCATTCGCGATACCTATGGTATAGCAAATGAGGAGATATGTGGTGTCGCACTCAATGGAACGACGAGAATCTTTGTTAAAATGACGTCTGCACGAGTCTACGAGGCGGTGGTCGACAAGTATCACGAGACCACCATACCGGTTAATACAGCTGTGTCGGTGAGACTCCATGATGTATCTCGACAATACACTTGGGTGAAAATCAGGAATGTGCCTTTTGAGGCGACTGATTTTGACATTAGCAGTGAACTGCGTAATTATGGAACGGTTCACGTAGCCACAGCAGGGAGATGGGCAACTGGACCGTATGCAGGTACGCTGGAAGGTACATATACTGTTAAAATGACTCTACGACACCCTATTCCTTCATATGTTGTGTTGAAGGAATTACGGACTCAAGTCTATGTAACGTATGCGGGGCAACGACGTACGTGTCGGCTATGTGGGTCATATGACCACATCGCGGCGTAGTGTGGGAAACGAAGTGGGTACCCGGCACAACAGCAACGGCAACAGCAGCCAGTGGGCGAGGTAGGCGACGAAAGAGAACAGTCTCTTGCTACGCCGCCCCAACAACGGTTGTCATGGAGTGAGGAGGTGGACAAAGAAAAGGAGCTCGAATCGCCAGTTGTAACGCTACAAGGAGAATCTCAGTCTTTGGACATACATCAGGTTTTAGAGGAGAGAATACCTAATATGGGTGAAGAAGTGGCGGCGTCTTTGGTAAAGGCGTTGGATGTCTTGTTAGAGGAATCTGTCCTAGATCATGTGGGAGACCCAGGCTTAGTTCTGGGGACTGCTGTAAATGATGGTATGGCAGGAGATGACGGTTTGTCGACGAGAGAGTCTAAAGCATTGAAGGTGCATGCAGTAGAGGTGGAGGTGCATCAGGAAGGTGCTTCAGATATCCAAATGCAGGTGGAGGGCGGGACACGAAAGAGGACTGCAGCATCATCGGATTCTGATGATGTGCTCACTCCTGCCCAACGCCCTGGGAAAAAGTCTTGGGTGGAGGTACAGCAGAGAGAAAGGTGAACCTAAGGATCAAGGGATTGCAAAGGTGATTCCCAACAAAGGGGGGAGGGACAGAGGTGTTGCAAAACGAACTGGGGTAAAGTCAATGCCGGGGACAAAAGGAAAACCCATTAGTTGAATTCAAGTGTTTTACTATAAATATTAACGGGTTGAGAGCTGAGAGGAAGCTTAAGTGGTTTAATGAGTATTTGGTGCGACTTGGTGTGGATGTGGTATTCTTACAGGAACATAATTTTAGGCCTGGTTATGAGTTGGATATGAGTGGTTATAATGTGTACATGGAACATGCCACACGTTTGAAAGGTGGGGCTGCCATTTTGGTAAAGGAAACTAGCCCGTTTATAGTAAGGCGTAGTGAAGGGGGGGAGGGGAGGGTAATTAGAGTGGATGGAACCTGGGGTAGGGTTCCCATTAGTTTAGTATGTGTATATGGCCCGGCTGAGGGTGACGTGAGTATTAAAACTAAATTTGTTCAGGACGTACTGGTCTATTTTTTACGTGGTTTACCGAATGTTGCAATAATAGGCGGAGATTGGAATTGCGTGATACGTCGTAAAGATGTGGAGCCAAGAGGTGCGGGGTGTTGTTTGGGTATATTGGGGGATATATTGACCGGGGTGGGGTTAAAGGATGTGAGGGGGGGGGATGGTAGAGCATACCTTCATTAAACGAGGTTATGCGGCGAGGTTGGACCGAATGTACGTGCCTTGTGCGGTTACTGTGCGGAGGGTGAATGTGATAGATGTGGTTTTTTCGGATCATAGAGGTGTTGTAATAGATGTGGATATTGCGGGTGTGCCTCGGAGGGGTCCGTCATTTTGGAAATTAAATGTAAGGTTATTGAAGGAAGAGGATAGTCTTTTGTCTTTTGGACATATGTGGGATCGTTTAGTGGTAGAAGCACCAGGAGATGTTGCCATGGTTAATTGGTGGGAAACGATAGCCAAAAAACGTATTAAGGAATATTATATTAATTGAGGGACGAGATATAATCAGTTACAATACGGTTTTCAAAAATATTTAGAGGGGCAGTTACGCGAATGCTATGCACAAATTAATGCTAATTATCCTGTTATTGAAATTGAAAGTTTGAAGGAACATATACGAAATTTACAAAATGAGAGGTTTGATGGGGAAAGGCTTAAGGGAGGGATTGAGGAGGTTTTGTGGGGAGATCGGCCGTCGGCGTGTGTGTTGCGGAGTCAACACACACGTCGCAAGGCAATGGAGTTAATGGGGTTGAATGTTCAGGTAGGTATGCAAGGGTATAAAGTGGATCAGGTGTTGACGACGACTGAGGGTATGAGTGGGTATATTGATGCTTGGGTTAAGTTGAAAACGCAATGTGTGGGAATAAGCGAAATAGCATTACAGTCCATTGGAAGGTTTGTGCAGTGTGAGTTGACAGAGCATGATCGATTCGTTTTGGGAGGGCCGATAACGGAGTGTGAGACATGGGAAGCTTTATCCAGGGCGCAATTAGGTAAGGCACCAGGAATTGATGGGTTGCCCAGCGACTTTTATCTTCAAAATTGGAGCGTTTTAAAAGGGTTTTTGGTAAGATTATTTAATATTCTTAAGCGGGATCGGGTCTTAGGGGCACAGCAAAGGATGGCTGTGGTCGTTCTAGTGCCTAAAGGTGAGCCATTAACAGCCAAAGACTATGGTGCTATTTCGTTATTGTGTTGGCTATAGATTGGGAGGCGGCATATAATAGTGTAGAACGGGAAGCGTTATGGAAGATTATGAGATTATTTCATGGGCCAAATTGCTGTATCAAGATGCATCCTTGAGGGTGCAGGTAAATGGAAGGATAGGAGAACAAATTCAGATGAGAAGGGGTCTACGTCAAATATTTTTTGCGTGTTTACAGGATCCCTTTTATAGAGGAATTAGGGTCTTATTAGCAGCTAATGGGGTAGGTAACGAAAGGGGTGGGGGGGAGGGGGCTGGCATTGTAGGATATGTTGATGACACAACGATTTTAGTAAGTGGTAACAGGGATTTGCCTCGGGTGGAAAAGTTAGTGAATGTTTTTGAAAAGGCTTCTGGCATGTCAATTAATAAGGAGAAAACGAAGTATATGGATCTTGGGGATGGGTTAAGTGAGGAATGTGAAGTAGTTGAAAGGTGGAAAAAGGTGGACCAATTACTGATATGTGGGATCGTTTATGTAAGTGATATCAAGTTAGCACAACAAATAAATTCAGTGCGTATTGTAGATGGTGTACTGAAGCGCCTCAGTGGTTTACGAGCTGCACACTTAACTTTGCATCAAAGAGTGATTACAACGAATGTTCTATTATATAGTAAACTTTGGCATGTTGCAGTAATATATCCGATACTTCGTAGTGAGATACAAAGGTTACAAAAGTGCGTTTTTAGAATCATTTGGGGTACTGGAAGCGAATGGTTAGGTAGAGCGGTTGTCACACTCCCGGTTGGCCGAGGAGGGCTGGGTCTTATAGCTGTTGAAAAGAGGATTATGAGTGTGTATTTGAAACGTAGTTATAAGCGGGAGGGGGGGGCGAGGGAAGGCGGACTTTATAAGATACGTCAGGATAAGCAACGGTGGTGGGTGGGTAGGGAGTTCATAATAGGTGAGGCAGTGTTACGGGTCATCATAAACATGAGCGATCCTTCACATATTAAATTGGGAAACCTTGATGGGGTGGAAGGTAAGGCAGTGGTAGCGGTGGTAGAAGGGGTTTATCCGATGTATGATTGGCGTAATATTTGGGGGCGTTTGAACAAATCACGTTTAAAACCTAAAGTACGAGAAGTTATGTATAGATTTTTACATGGGATCTTACCGTCTGGAATGGTTTTATTCCATAAGAGAATACAGGAGGATGGGATATGCAAGGCTTGTGGCGGATTGGAGACTATTTTCCATATGGTGTATTTTTGCGAATGTATTGAACTAATAAGGGTTTGGTTGGGTAAGGTTATAAGATTAGTGGGAGGAGGGGGGGTGTTTGCAGGTGTTGAGGGTTTTAAGCTTAGACATAGGTGGGGTGAATCAGATGGTGGAGAATGCGGTAGGGTATATAATTACGGATTAATTTTATGTCTTGGGCTATGAGAGGAGCGAACGTATGTGAAAGAATTAATGCGTTAATAGCAACTTTTTATAGGACAAAGTGTAGGAATAAGGAGGTGTATGGGGGGAGATGGGAGAGGGATTTAAGTGAGGGTTATAGGAATTTCACATTACGGGATTTACGGGAGTTGAAATGGGCTGGTTTCCTAGAATGGGCGGTAGCATGATGAGTTTGTTTTATGGAATGTTATATGAGGTATGTCCGGGGTGCAACTTTAGCATAATTTATTCTGAGTGATTCAGGTACCATACAGTTATATTTGGAATTGTCGACTAATAACTTCATATATATTTACTTTCATGTATATATCATTAATAGTTTTTCTTATGAACATTTTCAATGATATTCAATACATATTTTCTATGCGTATTTATGATTTTGATACATTGTGTAAATGTCAAAAAAGGCTTTTTATGTTTCAGTTTAATTACAATGTATTTTTGTAAGCACAATTGAATTGGTGCCAATAGAAGCATAGTGTGTTTTGATATATTAGGGTATTGTTTTTCTTTTTAATTTGTCTAAATGGTGGCAATACTATGTATGTAGTTAAGATTTTTAGGAGACCTTGAAGCTGAAAAGAATGAATGAATTATTCTTGGTTGGGCCGACGTATTATTATAACAGACGTTGGAAGTGATTGTGTTAAATTTGACAATATGCTTTATATAATTATTTATATGTATGTACCTGAATGGTAAATTGAAGTCTGAATTTTAGAGGTGAAGAGTGGGTTTTCCTTTTTATTGTTCTATTTTTTCTTTATGGTAATACAAGGTTGTATCATGTACACCAACGAATATGGTTAGGGGTATATGGTAAATTTTCGTGTTGATTAGACATTTATATTACAGATGGAATGCTAGGCTTAGGTTAGGGTAAAATTATGATAATTGTGAAATGTTCCTTCATACAATCGGCTCTTTATTATGCAAATTGGGTAGAATGGTTCTACGTATGGCATTATTGAAATTGTTGAGCTAATTCTAATTGTAGGTACGATGTGCAATGTTCGAGTTCGAGTTCTCATGACCAGAGCTTTGGTAAGATGGGTAAGGAAGAAGGATGGGTAAGGATGGAAATATTGGAAAAGGGTGGGAGGGGGGGGGAGAGGTAGGATATAAAAGGTAAGTGGCCCAACCACTTTGGTGTAATTTAAAAAGTGTATGTGAATTGATAAGATATTCTTTAAGGGGTATAATACTAACCCATCAGAGTCACATAGATATAATAGGTATATAAGTTGTTGGTGACTCCGGGGCCTCCTTCATCATGGACTGGAAGGACTCCAGGATGATGGCTTGAAGTTCCATTGAGTCTTTCCTGTCCAGTAGGACCACGCCCAGCATTCATGACAGGACCTGTCTGCAGGCGCCCCTGTCCTCCGCCGACGGCAGCAGGCGACAGAGGAGCGCGGAGATGACCCCGATGGTTTTCTTCAGTCGATCAGGAAATGATTCGACCATTACCTCTGCAGGCATTGAGCTGGACGACCCGTCGAGTAGGGGCTGGGCCACTGGGTATGTCTGGGTGGCTGTTGACACTGCAGCAGCATAAGCTGGGTGCACCCTGGGCCCGGCCTGAATGGCCATGGGTTTCTGAGTCCTCCGGCGAGGAACCTCTGCCTTATTCTGGCTGCTCACAGTAGGGGCCTTCCCTTGGGAAGAGGCCTTTTGGCGGGATGGCAAGGAATGTTGCTGCCCAGCTGTGACCTGCTGGGCAGTGTGCCTGGCCTGTGGCTGTTTTTCCCATTGATTCTGTCTTCCTGGCCACCTTGCCATCTGACCCCTTAGTTGACCACACTGCTGTAAGCCAGTGCGTGCCCCCTGATGCCACTGCTGGAAGCCCAATGCTGGGAATTCGCTGGTATTGCCCTCCTGCGGTATCCGGGGAACCGCAATTGGAGCCCATACTGCCTGTTGCTGGGTGGTTCCAAGGCTGGGTGGCGTTGGGGCTGTTGCGTCATTCCAATGACGAACCTGCTGCCAGTGCTGCACCATCACAGGACAGCTCCGGTTCCAGGCATGGTGCCTCTTTGAGCAGTTGGCACACTTGGGCTCCGGCCGAAGGGCTTTGCCGGTTGTCTGTTTGAGGATTGCAATGCAGTCCTTCGAGTCGTGTGCCTTGCTGCACACACCACACTTCTCTCGCTGGCAGGTGGCTGCAATATGATTGGACCCCTGACAGTTGAAGCATTTTACTGGGCCCGACATGTGTGGTTGGGTCTTGAATCTTCCCGAGACACCAAGGTCTAGGTGCGTGGGAAGTGGACCTTTGTGGTGGATCAGCACCTGGCTGGTGGGTACCTTGTTCACCGTTGCAGTGAGTCACTCCGCCTTGACAGTATTGGGCACTTCCAAAATGGGGTCCAGTGGGACGGGCACAGGGATGGGTAAGAACACCCCCTTGTACACCTTCTCCGAAGCAACCAGTTCCACCATGCTGGGATGCATCTCAACCAGCCCCTTCAACTCCTCGTAAGAATCTTCGACCCGAGGAATGACCAGAACCTCGTTCCTGAGAGTGAACTCGCAGTGGAACTTGAGGTGGGGTAGACCTTCCAGATACCTTACAAACCCGTAATCGGGAACCTTGAATTTTTGAATGCCCTGGTTGCTTGTGCCCGAGCTGAGCGGGAATTCCTCCTTCCACGTGGAGTCAGCCAGTCCCCGTCCACTGTTGAGGCCGATGCAACTGGAGTAGGGACCTGGGATGGCTCTGTCCTTGCCAGTTGAGGAGCTACAGCCTCCTGGCTTCCTTCCACGATCCCTATGGCCATCTGAAGGTGCAAGTCTTTTTGGGTAGCGGCTGCCGACGGATTTAGTAGCAGATTGGCAGATACAGTAGTCTCCACTGCATCCTTGGCCTTCTTGGTTGGGGCTCCCACCTGCCCCACGTCATCCTCCAACTCGTCCCCGCATTCCAATGAACGTTTAGGCCGCTCTCTTGGGTCTGTCATGGTGACTGTAGGTGTGGGGACAGAGCCAGCAGCGGAGCTGCCGCCTGTGACCTCACAGCCGCCCACACTGGGTGCATAGCTGTGAGGCTCAGTGCCCCAGTCGGGGCCCGTAGCCACCCTCACGTGGCTCACTGCCCTGAAGCACTGAACACAGTCCAAGGACCTCTAGAAACGTCGCCAATCTGTGCGTAGACTAACACAGATATATATTCCAATTGAACACAACACTCTCTCTGTCCTACGATTTCCTTTTCACACCAGTGTTCCGTATCCAATCTCCGTGGATCTCTCGTGACCACGTATATGTGATCCGTGAGTGTGTTTTTTTTGTCCAGTGGACACCGAAGATGCTGCCCTGGGTGACACCAGCAATTCCTCTCCGGGTGACACCAACTCTAGTGACGACTCTGCAATCTTCCACTTATACACTTTGATCATGTCTCCCCTCATTCTTCGTTTAACAAGTGAATGTAATTTAAGGGTCTTCAGTCTCTCTTCATAGGGAAGATTTCTAATGCCGTGTATTAATTTAGTCATTCTACAATGAATGTTTTCTAATAAATTTATGTCCATTCTATAATATGGAGACCAAATTTATGTCCATTCTATAATATGGAGACCAAAACTGAGCTGCGTAATATAACCGCTGAACTTCTGTTGCTTACACCTCTTGATATAAATCCCAGTAATCTGTTTGCCTTATTACGTATGCTAAGGCATTGCTGTCTTGGTTTAAGGTTGCTGCTCACCATAACCCCCAAGTCCTTTTCACAATCTGTATGGCTAAGTTCTACATTATTTAACTTATAAGTACTAGGGTTGTGGACACTCCCGAGCTTCAGAACCTTGCATTTATCTACATTGAACTGCATCTACCACTTTTCTGACCAGCCTAAGACTGATCCCTGTGGACTGCCACTTGTTACAGATCCCTACTACTGTTGGTGAGTCATGACTCGATCCATGACATCACTTTTATCCTAATGTCATGAGCTGCCACTTACTTTTAACAGTCTCTGGTGCAGTACTCTATGAAAAGCCTTACTAAAATCTAAATAAACAATATCGAATTCTTTATCGTGATCAACGGCCTCAAAAGCTTTGCTGAATATAGTTAGTAAATTAGTTAGTCAGGAACAGCCCCTCATGAATCGATGCTGAGTATCATTAATCAAATTATGCTTATCATGATGGTTTCTTGTAATATCAGCAATAAGTAACTAGTAATTTGCTTACAGTTGAGATCAGGCTTATTGACCAGTAATTTAATGGTAACTACTTATTCCCTGATTTAATAATAGAAATTACATTACCCATCTTCCACATATCAGACACTACATCTGTTTGAAGAAACATATTAAGTATATTAGTTAATGGTTCACAAAGTTCCATTTTGCACTCCTTAAAAACTCTTGAAAAAATTCATCAGTGCCGGGGATTTATTTTGTGTCAGTCGGTTTACCTGTTTGATAACCACATCACTAGTAACTGTGGTTTTACATAATTTATCTTTTTCAGGCCTACTATAAAAATTAATTATTGGGATATTGTTAGTGTCTTCTCGAGTGAAAACCGAGAGAAAATAATTATTAAAAATCGAGCACATTTAATTCTCATTGCCAGTAAAATGCCCTGAGTTATTTTTAAGGAAGACTGTCTTTTCTCTAACTTTTGTTTCATAAACCTGGAAAAAAAGCTTTTTGGATTAGTTTTCGGGTCACTCGCAACTTTAATTTCATAGACTCGTTTAGCTTTTCTTTTCCCTTTTTTAACCTTCGTAATGTGTATGTATTGACTCCTAAACCAACCCTCAGTTCTTTACATTCGCCTATTAATTCCTTTCCTCTGTCCTAAAATATTTTTGAGTCTATTATTCATCCATTTCAGGTCGTTTCTATTTGATCTAATTTCTTTATAAAGAATAAATTTTTTTTGTGCAGCTTGTATAGTGTTAAGAAAGCTGTCATACTGATAGCTCTCTTTGTTACCCATGTCTAAGTTCACTGTAATCTGCTAGGCAAAAATCTAGTACCGTTACTGAGTTATCCCAACATTCATACTCTATTCAGTACTAAAGGTAATTAATTGATTTGTATGTAAAAAGAGCTGGAGTGGATGGTGTCCTAAGTTCATATTATGAATAACAAGTAAATATACCGAACTATTGGAAGAAATATTGGGTAATTCTTTATTTATGAGAATTAATGCAGCAATAAGGTACTGGAAGAAAACAAACACAGTAACTAACAAGCAACAAAAAATTACTGATGAAACAGAAAAGTAATAACTAGAAGGCAACAAACACAATAATGAAAAAAAGACCAGGATAACAAGAAACAGAAATTAAATAGAATAAATAATGAAACAGAACAAAAACATTATAACTAAGAATCTAGAAGGAGTAAGGAGACATAATAAAAGGTGATAACTTACGAGTTAGAGGCAGCAGCACCAACACTAGAAGTGCTGTAGTACAAGAAACAGTAATTAAATAGATCAAATAAGGAAACAGAACAAAAACATTATAACTAAGAATGTAGAAAGAGTAAGGAGACATAATAGAAGGTGATAACTTACGAGTTAGAGGCAGCAGCACCAACACTAGAAGTGCTGTAGTACAAGCCAGTGAACGCATTGTTAACATGTCTTCCCAGCGCAGCAGAACTGATCCTGGAATGTGGAAAATATTATATTATTGTACCCGGTGAAGACCTGAAACCTAAGATAACCTAATGTATTTCAGTCACTGACCGACTCTGAATAATGCACTGTATTTCATAACTCAAGCAACTTTCAACTTAGTGAACGGGACAGGAATAATACACGAAACAACATAGGCTTCTAATGAGTTAAAATTTAACATTGAAATTTTAAGTAAATCAAGAGAATTATTCACAGGTTATCACAAAGAACCTAATATACAAATTTCTTCAATAACAGTAGATAATTAGACCATACACAGTCCAGACTGTAGTGACCTTCACTTATTATCTCAGAGTGAACAAAGTTCCCTAATAAACCAGTATGTTAAACTTGAAGTCACTCAGAAGTTTCAGGAGGTGAATGGATGAAGCCAGTCAGATGAGACACTCAAAAAAATATAAGATAATAATATAATATCTTTACTTACTACCAGTACATGTACAA
>NC_091390.1:7546691-7603093 GCF_038502225.1 Cherax quadricarinatus
AGGAGAAACACTGTGTGTGTTGACTTAGTCAAAGGGGCAATTTACCCTTCAAATGCCTCTGTTTTGCTGCCGACTATCATCAGGGATACTTTCTGTATTGACAACGATGAGTTAAATGAGATTGCTCTGAATGGTCTTCAAGGATTTTCTGCACAGTGGAAACTTACGAAGGGACGGTAACTAACTACCAGGAGAGATGTATCACCGTTTCATCTGGGCTGGAGGTACGCCTGCGGGATGCCTCCAAATACTACACCTGGGTGAGGATCCGGAATGTTCCTTTTGAAGCAGATAACGTGGATATTCGAGAGACTTTTCGAACCTATTGTGAGGTACATGCTGTGACTTTGGAACGATGGACGGATGGAATCTACGCGGGGCTTCCTGCATGATCTTACAAGATCAAGATGACTTTGAGGAGACCTATCCCCTCGTATGTTGTCCTGGAGGATTTTAGGACACAGGTGTTTGTGACATATGCAGGACACCGTAAAACGTGTCTCCCTTTACAGGCGACGGAAAAGAATAACAGAGCGGCTAAAAGAGGTCAATATATCTGAAATGCGTAGGGAGACACTGGTCAGAGAAATAGCAAGCATCGAACTTAAGCTAAAAGAATCCTTTAGGAGTCAGGAATCGCGGGAAGAACTAAAAGCCATAAATGAAATCGAAAGAAACACAAAGTATTTCTTCTCCTATGCCAAATCAAAATCGAGAACAACGTCCAGTATTGGGCCCCTATTTAAACAAGATGGGTCCTACACAGATGACAGCAAGGAAATGAGTGAGCTACTCAAGTCCCAATATGACTCAGTTTTTAGCAAGCCGCTAACCAGACTGAGAGTCGAAGATCAAAATGAATTTTTTATGAGAGAGCCACAAAATTTGATTAACACAAGCCTATCCGATGTTATCCTGACGCCAAATGACTTCGAACAGGCGATAAATGACATGCCCATGCACTCTGCCCCAGGGCCAGACTCATGGAACTCTGTGTTCATCAAGAACTGCAAGAAGCCCCTATCACGAGCCTTTTCCATCCTATGGAGAGGGAGCATGGACACGGGGGTCGTCCCACAGTTACTAAAAACAACAGACATAGCCCCACTCCACAAAGGGGGAAGTAAAGCAACAGCAAAGAACTACAGACCAATAGCACTAACATCCCATATCATAAAAATCTTTGAAAGGGTCCTAAGAAGCAAGATCACCACCCATCTAGAAACCCATCAGTTACACAACCCAGGGCAACATGGGTTTAGAACAGGTCGCTCCTGTCTGTCTCAACTATTGGATCACTACGACAAGGTCCTAAATGCACTAGAAGACAAAAAGAATGCAGATGTAATATATACAGACTTTGCAAAAGCCTTCGACAAGTGTGACCATGGCGTAATAGCGCACAAAATGCGTGCTAAAGGAATAACAGGAAAAGTCGGTCGATGGATCTATAATTTCCTCACTAACAGAACACAGAGAGTAGTCGTCAACAGAGTAAAGTCCGAGGCAGCTACGGTGAAAAGCTCTGTTCCACAAGGCACAGTACTCGCTCCCATCTTGTTCCTCATCCTCATATCCGACATAGACAAGGATGTCAGCCACAGCACCGTGTCTTCCTTTGCAGATGACACCCGAATCTGCATGACAGTGTCTTCCATTGCAGACACTGCAAAGCTCCAGGCGGACATCAACCAAATCTTTCAGTGGGCTGCAGAAAACAATATGAAGTTCAACGATGAGAAATTTCAATTACTCAGATATGGTAAACATGAGGAAATTAAATCTTCATCAGAGTACAAAACAAATTCTGGCCACAAAATAGAGCGAAACACCAACGTCAAAGACCTGGGAGTGATCATGTCGGAGGATCTCACCTTCAAGGACCATAACATTGTATCAATCGCATCTGCTAGAAAAATGACAGGATGGATAATGAGAACCTTCAAAACTAGGGAGGCCAAGCCCATGATGACACTCTTCAGGTCACTTGTTCTATCTAGGCTGGAATATTGCTGCACACTAACAGCACCTTTCAAGGCAGGTGAAATTGCCGACCTAGAAAATGTACAGAGAACTTTCACGGCGCGCATAACGGAGATAAAACACCTCAATTATTGGGAGCGCTTGAGGTTCCTAAACCTGTATTCCCTGGAACGCAGGAGGGAGAGATACATGATTATATACACCTGGAAAATCCTAGAGGGACTAGTACCGAACTTGCACACGAAAATCACTCACTACGAAAGCAAAAGACTTGGCAGACGATGCACCATCCCCCCAATGAAAAGCAGGGGTGTCACTAGCACGTTAAGAGACCATACAATAAGTGTCAGGGGCCCGAGACTGTTCAACTGCCTCCCAGCACACATAAGGGGGATTACCAACAGACCCCTGGCAGTCTTCAAGCTGGCACTGGACAAGCACCTAAAGTCAGTTCCTGATCAGCCGGGCTGTGGTTCGTACGTTGGTTTGCGTGCAGCCAGCAGCAACAGCCTGGTTGTCCTCTGTGAAGGCTTACTCAGCCCTGTAACAACTTCAGACAGTATTACCAAGGCTGGCTCCTCCTCAGGAAAATTAGTGAATAGAAAAAGAAACAATAACAGACAAACATAAACACTTTATTATATAGAAAATATAAAATATAAAACACTTAAATATGAAATATTAATCCTACATTAAAGAAAATGAAAAATGAAAAATATAAATGATAACTGAATTCAACGCTAATTTAATTGGGTGTCTGGTGTTGGTGACACTGTTATTGAAATCGTAGCCGTTGCTGATGTGGGGGGGGGGGTCGCAGGTGTTGGTGACCACCACTGGCTAGTTCTTCGCAGAGTATTGCCGTGAGTAGTATCCGGATGACAGGAAAGCAGGTTCTTTACCTCTGCAATGATGTGGGGTTACGTCCTGCAATTTCATACAGGTGCACAGGTAATTAAATCCAAAATGGGACGTCTCCAGGACGTTAGTCCGTCTCCTGTTCTTCTCGTTGATTGACAGGTGACCCTCTCTGTCATCCAAGCTGAAAAGATAGACAGGTTACCCACTGCTTAAAAATCACTCTCCATGGCAAGTACAATACCCAAAACATGTGGTGATTATTACAACAGTCAACCTAGAGCAAGACTGAAAGGACTAAGTTTATTATTGGTCAAAAGTGAAGCTTTCAACCAATAAATCCACTAGAATACAAGGCAGGCATGTACTTACAGTAGTGTTGGGAGCTGTGAGTCGAGTGATTTACTGTTTGACCAGAGCCCCACACGTCACCTTTCGGAGGGGGGGGGGAAGAGGGAGGGGAAGGGATAGCGGGAGCTAGACTGACCCTACGTTAACAAGCAGCCGGCAGTCAAACTATCACTTTCAGGGAGGAAGAAAAAAGGCGGGAAAAACGGGAGCTTGACTTACCCTACCTTAACTAGTAGCCGGCAATGAAACTATTGTTACTATATCGCTACTCCTATCTATTGAACTTTTCCCTCACACTCCCCCATACCAAGACTTATAGTCAAGGAGTATAAGAAGAATAGGCGAGGAAAAAGTTCTAACATGTGGAAGTCGCGTAAGGCAACAAATCTTCTACTGACTGTCACGACTTAACCAGTCAGAGAAATAATTGGATGAACCATTGATATACACAATATGGAACTTAAAAGCCTGGATTGCCAATGTCCACCTCCAGAGGTGACTGTTTGTTCCCTTAAAAGTTTCTAGGTATATCAAAGGTTTGTGGTCTGTTTCTAAAATGAATTCTTTTCCCAGCAAATAAAATTTAAGTTTGGAGATACCCTACACAAGGGCTAAACATTCCTTTTCTATTGTGGAGTATCTTTTTTCTGCGGGAAGGAGTTTCCAGCTTAGGAAGCATACAGGGAAGGGAGTACCATCATGGTATTGTAGTAACACCGCACCTAAGCCAGTATTGGAGGCATCAGTTCTTAAACAAAATGTTTTATTAATATCTGGAATCTTAAGTATAGGGTCTTTCGAAAAGATACTTTTAATCTCATTAAACTTTTCCCGAGCTACATCGGAAAGTTCAAGAGGTTCCTTCACAGACTTTTTAAGGAAGTCGGATAAGATGCCTGTAAGATCAGTAAGGTCCGGGATAAACCGTGCATAAAAAATTACAGAACCAAGAAAGCTATGCATGAGCTTCTTGGTTTTGGGGAATTTAAACTCTGGGGAGAGGCTGCAGAGTGTTATTAGAAAGTATCAGTCCAAGATATCTAATCTTGTTATACCCAAGGAAGCATTTCTTCGGCTTGGCAGTGAGGCCATGTGAGCATAACCTACGCAAAACTGATGTTAATGTTTGGATATGTTCGCCCCACGTAGATGTCATTACGTAAATATTATCAAAATAAACTGAAACATTTGGCATATTACCCAAGACCTTTCTCATCAGTCTCACGTAGGTAGCACAGGCAGTTACCAAACCGAAGGGCATAGTTCTATACTGCATCAGTCCTTGGTGTGTAGGAAAAGCGGTGTACTGCTTAGAAGAAGGATCTAACATTACCTGATGATATGCCTGCACAATATCAATCTCTGAAAAGAAGGAAGAGTCATAAAATTTGTGTAGATCGCTATCTATTAAGGGCATAGGCTCAGCATCCCACCGAGTTACAGCATTAAGGCCTCTGAAGTCAATAGCAAGTCTATATGAATTATCCTCCTTCTTAACCATGACTACTGGTGAGCAATATGCAGATACTTAAGGTTCAGTGATCTTTAGTTTTAATAATCTGTCTACCTCTCGGTCAAATGCATCCCTAAGGTGAACTGGAACTGGGTATAATTTTCGTTTGATAGGATTGTCCGTCACTAAGTCCATCTTATGGACTACCGTGGAGGTAACACCTGGAATATCAGTAAAGACGTCTGAAAAGTTACTCACACATTGAAGTAGTTCATGTCTCTTATGGTCATCCAAAGATTCATTAATATTAATGTTGGTTGCGCCCGAGTGGTCAAGAGTCACCAAGTCATGTAGTTCTTCATCATAGTCTAAGTTAGAGGTGTCAATTACGCACACTTTACATTCTTCAGTTGTCTTATCAAGTTCGTGTGGAAAAACTAAGTCAAAGTTATTAAGACAGTTAACCGAATTTCTTCGGTAATATTTCTTAAGGATGTTGATATGATAAAGCTTAGGTTTCCCCTTGACTTCTATGAGGTAGTCAACTTTCCCACAAATTTTTAATACTTTATATGGACCTTTCCATGCTACTAATAATTTATTTGACTTGATCGGCAAAAGTACAAGAACTTCATCTCCTACTTTAAAACTTCTCCTCTGACTTTTGGAATCAAAATAGGTTTTGTACTGGTCCATTGACAAACTTAAGTTTTTCGAAACTATGTCAGAAGTCTCCTCAAGTTTGGATCTAAGGTCAAGGAGAAACTGGTAAGAAGACTGAACCTCAGCATTTACCTCCTCATTAGTCCATAAGTCATGAAGGATGGACAGTGGACCTCTGGCCTGTCTACCATAGAGAAGTTCAAAAGGTGAAAACCCCAATGAGTCACTGGGAACTTCCCTCATGGCAAACAAAGCACAGGGTAGGTAACGATGCCACTCCTTAGGTTTAAGGGAGCAAAGTTTCCTTAAAATGGACTTGAGAATCAAATGCTGGCGCTCAATCCTCCCATTACAGCTGGGATGATAGGGTGTGGTGAAGAGAGGCTTCACTCCTAGAAGTTGGTAGAGATGTTGCATTAAGTCAGATGTGAATTGTGTCCCACGGTCAGACAAAATTTCTCTGGGGATGCCCACTCTATAGAAGATGGACAAAAGGGCTTCAGCCACCTCTGTAGTAGTTATGGTCTTTAAGGGAACGGCTTCAGGGAAACTCGAAGCATAATCAACTAATGTTAATATATATCTATGTCCCCCAGATGAAAGTGGAGATAAAGGACCAACGATGTCAATAGCTACTCTTTCAAACGGTACCGTAAAGATAGGCATTTTGACCATAGGTACTCGCCTGGTACCTCGGGAGGATGACAGTTGGCAAACTTTACACGATCTACAATAGGTAGTGACATCTGAGGACATTTTTGGCTAAAAATAGGTTTCCCTAATTTTATTTAAGGTTTTACGATGCGAGAAATGTCCGGCCACTGGCAGGTGATGAGCCATTTTAAGAACAGTCTCTCTGCATTGACTTGGAACAACTAAGATGGAATAGTCTATCTCATCTGAATTTAATTTGAATACTGACTTGTACAAGATACCTTTTATATATTCAAATTTATATGAAAAGTTTTTCCTTTGGATCACTTGATTTTGTTTAGCGGCATTATGGCAATTCTGAAGAGAAGGGCAATTACATTGTAAATTGGCAAAGGAGTCCTTCGATACATCTAAAGGCTTAAAGTCAGTGAAAATCAAAGGATGGACAGTAGGAGAAGCCTGGGCTTTTGTCTGAGCCCTAGTCAAGACATTTATGGTATCGGAGGTGATATCTTCACTTTCATCTAACAAGTGAACCGGTGATCCTACCACCTCGCTTTCGAGAGTAGCATCACTGGTTTTTAATCCCACATGAATCTCACGAGACATTGTCTCATCTGAACTTTCGAGGGGCTTCTCCGACTCTACAGGAAGAGGATCTGAAACGCCTATGTCCATCTTTGGTGATGAAAGGTCAACCTCAGAAGGAAGAATGGCACCTTTTACATTACCTATTAGTACGGAGCAAGAAGTGATGGGAGCTAGTACGGCTTCAGACCAACCTGTGAACCATTTAGACCTAATGTAACAACGGATGGTAGGAAAAGTGTCTGTACGGCCCAAGTAGTCTGAAAGTATAGCAGAGGAATGAGTTTCTTTAAGATTAGGGAACAGCATTTCAGAAATTACTATACATGCGCATCCAGTGTCTCGTAAAATGGTAGATACATTAAGTCCATTAACTGTTCCTGAACAGAAGGGTGCTTGGTCATTACAGTCTTTAAAACATCTTCCAACTTTTTGGACCTTCTTAGGACAATCTGGACGTTTATGTCCCTTAACACCACACAAATGACAAACAGGAATAAAAGAAGTCATTTTACTTTCCACTAGAGGCTTTGATTTCTTAAGGTCTGATGAACCCTTGCCCTTAGGGTTCGATCCCTTTAGGTCTTTATAGGAATTGTGAGCCTCAGCATACAGGTCAGCAACTTCCTCAGCTTTAATCAGGTTACATTCTCTGATGAATGTTCGTATCTGGTGGGGAAGAGCTGTCAGGAACTGGTCAGCAACCATGAAGTCTCTAAGAGATTCATAACTGTGATCAATTCCTGAACTCTCTATCCAAAATTCGAACAAACGAAAATGTGTTACCTGTAACTTCTGAAAGTTCTGGCCAGGCTGTAAGGTGGCATACCAGAAATCTTTCCTGTAAGAATTTGTGGTTTTTTGATATGCTTTAAGGATTGCCTTCTTCAGTAGGTTATAATTACATATGATATCCTGTGACAAAGTTGCATAGATATTCAAAGCTGTACCAGAAAATAACATTCCTAACCTGGTAGCCCAGGTGTCAGCAGGCCATTCACAGAGGGTAGCGGTATTTTCAAACCTGATAATGTATGAAGTTATGTCTTCCCCCTCTGTGAAGGGAGGTAAATTAGGTGTTGGAATATGTGCACTAGCTCCACGTTGTTCCATTACTCCTTCATCTAATTGCTGTTGTGAGAATGTTAACTTTTTATTCTCCAATTCAAGGCGAGCTTGCTCGACCTCGCAATCCTTTTCTCTCTCCCTTAACTCATATTCTCTATCCTTTGCTCTTTCCTCAAGTTCCCTTAATTTAACTTGTTCCTCACGTACTTTAGCTCTTTCCTCGCGTTCTCTAGCTCTTTCCTCACGATCAAGTCTATCATGCTCTGTTTTGTCTTCTCTTTCGATTCTCTCTCGATCCTTTTCCTCTTGTCTTTCTCTTTCTAACTGTCTCTCTTCTCTCTCAATTCTCTCTCTCTCAATTCATTCCTGGATCTTAGCACTAATGAAAGATTCTAAATTTTTCCCTGTTATTCCTAACTTGCTTCCAGCATTCATCCAAAACTGGTATTCATCCATGCTTGCAAGAATAACTTAAACTATCAGGGGAAAACTGAAACGGGTATCAAAGAAAACGGAGGGTTCAATTCCTGCTCCGCTCAAACTGTAAATAAACCAGAGGGCTCGATCCCTGCTTCAATTAAACAATATGTATTAATGAAAACAAAGGGTTCTATGCCGGCTCCGAGCAAACAGTAAGTAGAATGGGGTCACTTGACCATCCAATCTTCTCACCAACAAATCAAGAGTGTCCTACGACAGTTCCCTTGATATAATAAAGAGCTCAATGAAAGGGTGAGAGAGGGTGAAGACGTGTCACAGTGTGCTCCACAAACTTTCTTAATATTACTTAGATACGAGGGTTGGTGAGGATAAAAACTGTTCAGTGACGTAGTACTACTTACAACACATTAACCCACGACACCCCACCCCACCCACGATACTCCACCCAACCCACGATACCACCACCCACCCTCTCTCTCCTGTGAACTTCATTGCAAACCTACAAGCCTCCTCTGGGATGACTTCACACCGCAAAATAGCAAGAATATCTACGCTATCTGGCTATTGTCCCAGTAGTTACTGCAGTGTTTGTGGGTATACCACAAGGGACAAAATTCTTCTTAGATGTAAGGAACCTACTTGTTCCAACTACTGCCACACAGATTGCATTCCAGAAGAAGAATTTTGTTGCAGCCAGGTTGAAAATTTCAGAAAATTGAAGGATATCCATAATCCTGTGGTATATGTGGATACAAGCCTGGAGCTACAGGAGGAAGGTTCAGAAGTCCTACCTCAGGGACTCCTGTCCAAAGATCAAGACTGCCCTCTTGGGCTGTGTTGTAAAGTTGCAGCTAAGATAATCCATCACAGGGAAGCACTTCATGAGCTCCTCAAATCATTAGATAACCTACAAGCTATTGTAGAAGGCCAGTGCAAGCCTACATCAAGTGACGTAAGCTGCTCAGCTGATGGTGACACTATTGACAAAGACTGGAAGTCCCACACTGAGCTTAACTCAGGGGTAAATAACTGGTGGAATTCTGTCATCGCTAAGGTCCCACAGACTGACAGAGTTCAAAACACTACCTTTGGGAATTCTAACACAATTCCTCTGACCACCACAGAGGGAACAAATCCTCTTCCCAGCAACGAGGGAAGCCTTGGATCTGTTAATTCTCCTACACCTGACATCTCTGCTTCAGCCACTGCCAGTCCACTTGACAGTGCACATACCATCTCTGATCCTACACCTGTCAGCACACCTGCCGACACTATTCCAGAATCTGGTAGCAGTGCTTCATCAGCAAGTTCTGAGCCAGGAGTTTCTCCACCAGAGATTGGTGCAGTTAATAATCATGGAACTATCACTGCACCTAATCACCTACTGCGCCAAAGTACGAACAGCAGGGACACATCTGTCAGAACTGATAGAGGACGGGGCAGAGGACGTGGAAGAGGACGTGGAGGAGGAAGACATCTACAGCCGTCTCACCCTCCACTAACACAGTTCCAGCGGCAGAATCTGAGGACAAATCTGCAAAACACAGGAGGTGCAACAAATCCTAGTCCACCCTCCCAGGCACCTAGGCTGTGCTCTCGCTGTCACCGGAAGGGGCACACTGCCAACAACTGCCTGCGAGATACCAGGTGTAATTACTGCTACAAGAAAGGACATCAGGAGGACCAGTGTCGGAAGAAAAAGGAACTTGACAGACAGGACCACCTGTTTAGAGACCTGTTCTCAGAACAAACCAGCAGGATCTCTGAATTGGTGAACACTCTCACACGTCACCCACTCAGCTACTCCTATCCCAGCCCAGCAGGTGGTATTGTGCCTTATACAAGACCACAGACCTACATCCCTGCAGCTGCCTCAGTACCCTACCTCTCTCAAGGGCAGGCACCTTACATTCCCTACACACCCACCACCTCAAGCTGACCACTTCATCATGAGGAGCCAGTCTATCAGCATCCTGTCGGCCAACATTAGAGGTTTCATTACTAATGTTGGAGAGCTCACACATAGTTTTGTGAACACTCGACGTCCCGACATGATAGCTGTTGTTGAAACATTTTTGGATGACAGGACTCCAGAAAATTTTGCAAGAATTGCTGGCTACACCTCATGGATGAGAAGAGACAGGCAAGGGCAAGGAGGAGGTGTTGCTGTGTGCTTCTCTAAAAGTGTTCATGCCCAGCACATTGATGTTGCCACCCCTACACATCTTGAAATGATGTTCTTCAAGCTCTGTATAAACACTAGTACCTCTGTACTAGCATGTGCAATGTACAGACCTCAGTGGCAACATGCAGACCCCATCAACTTCCTAATGGAAAATATTGACTCCCTTCTGCTACAACACAACTGTCAACATATTATAATTGTTGGTGACCTCAACCAGCACCTTATACAGAGGGACTTTGATGACCTTCTTGCAGTGTTTGACATGAGAAACTTTGTTGATTTCCCTACTCATATCTCTGGCTCCTCCCTTGACCCAGTAGTGAGTGATCTGGCAGAAGGCATAGTCACTTGTCAACCCCTCGGCTACGTTGGATCGTCTGACCACAAGGCTGTTTTTACGACACTTAAGATCCCAACAGAACGAGGTGAGGAGTCCACACGCACAACCTGGCTATGGGAAAGAGGTAATTGGCCAGCCCTTTGCTCTGAGCTCGCCACCACCGATTGGAATGCTCTTCTCCAAGGGGATGTTGACAACCAAGTGAAAGCCTTCACTGGACACATCCTTAATCTACAACAAGAACACATTCCTCACCGGCAATATGTGACGAAGCCTACAGATCAGCCTTGGTTTGGCTTTCGTTGTAGAGAGGCTGCTACTGCTAAGTACAAAGCATGGCGAAGGTATAAGAGACATCCTACCACCTATAACAGGAACTTGCACATGCAAGCCTGTAGGCATATGGGTGATGTTCAAAAGTGGGCCATTGCTAAATGGGAGGTGGACACTAAAAGAAAGCTAGCATCAGGTAGGGTAGGCTCCAAAACCTGGTGGTCCCTGGTCAAGGACAGACAAGGTTATCTGCCTGATGAACTTATTCCACCTCTAAATCGACAGGATGGGACCACCTCTACTAGTAGTCAAGAGAAGGCGGACCTCTTTGCTGAACACTTTGCTACCAAAATGCAAGTTCCTGATCCAGCAAGGGACCCTCCTTGGCTAGCTGCAAGAACTGTGTCAAAACTGTCAGTGGTGACAATAAGGCAGGAGGAGGTGCATTTCCTTCTTAAATCGCTTGACCAAGAAAAGGCTGTGGGCCCAGACAAGTTGAGCCCAAGATTGTTGAGAAGATGTGCAGACCAGCTAGCAGCACCTCTAACTCGCATCTTTCAGCACTGCCTAGTACAGTGTAAATGGCCCTCTCTATGGAAAGAGGCAAATGTAGTCCCTGTTCACAAAAAGAAGAGCAGAGCAGAAATCAGCAACTACAGACCAGTGTCACTCCTGTCAATCACTGGTAAGATCCTTGAGACAATAATCTCAAGACAAATGACAGAGTTTTTTGACTACCACTCACTACTTTGTGATCGTCAATATGGCTTCAGGAAAGGTTACTCTGCTGCTGATCTGTTGTTAAACCTCTCCACTAAGTGGCACCAGTCACTGGATGAATCCAAAGTCAGCTGTGTGGTAGCACTGGACATTGCTGGCGCTTTCGACCGGGTGTGGCACCAGGGCCTCTTAGCAAAACTTCAAGCACTGGGAATTGCAGGCTCTACGCTATGTCTCCTCAGTGATTACCTTCATGGTAGATCTCTAAGTGTAGTTCTCAATGGAACGGAATCAGCAAGACATCCTATTGGGGCAAGTGTTCCACAAGGAAGCGTGCTGGGTCCATTGTTATGGAATGTCTACTTCAACGACCTTCTTCATCTCATCCCAGAATCACATGCATATGCAGACGACTGTACACTGACATTCACTTATCCAAGAGAAGAAATGCCAGCTGCTCTAAGCTACATCAATCACCAGCTGAGAGCTATATCAGCTTGGGGAAATAGATGGCAAGTAACATTTGCACCTGAGAAAACGCAAATGATGATCGTCTCTAGGCACCATGATGGTAATGCTGGTGCAGTAGTAAGGATGAATGGGAGGGTGTTGGCACCTGGAGAAGAAGTTGATATCCTTGGGGTGAAATTTGACTCCAAACTAACCATGAAGAACCATGTTGTAAATCTTGCAAACAAGGCAGCCAGGAAGCTTACAGCACTTCGCCGTATCTCGCATCTGCTTGACAGTAGGGGTTGCAAGATCCTGTACGAGGCACAAGTACGCTCACACCTTGAGTATGCTCCACTTTCTTGGTTTGCCTGCCCCCCCCCCTCTCATCTGCGACTGCTTGACAGAGTAGAGAACAGAGCAAGACGTCTCATCTCTCGCCTGGACCCATCCTGGATAGATCTGTCATTTCAGCAGAGCCTTCAACATAGGAGGGATGTGGGTGGCCTTACTGTTATGTACAAGGCCAATATTGTCAAAATACCACACTTGGATCCACTTCGAGGACAGCGTGAAACAAGCTTTTATGCCACAAGACGGGCAGAAAGCAGCAACTTCACTCTGGCTGTACCCTTCTCCAGAACATCACTCCATCTGAGATCATACATACCCAGGATGACTCGAGTATGGAACACATTCGTACAGCATAATGATGTCAACGAGATAAAGTCAGTTGATCAAATGAAAATGCTGGCCCACAGATGGCTCCAACTTCATCCTGTTCCCTACTTGTATGTCTCATAACAATAAAAATGCTTTCAAATGAGCTGATGTAGGTAACAGCTCTTAGCTTGCCAATAAAGTTAGGAATCCTTAACCTGTAAATAGCTTGTCAATAAAGCTAGGGATCCTTAACCTTGTCAAACCCTGTGTAAAAAAAAAAAAAAAAAAAAAAAAAAGACTATAACAATCACCAAATCTTTTAAATACCTGTACCGTAGTCCTACCATAGAGAATGATTACTCATGGCTGGTGGTAACCGTCTGTGGTATGCAGCGTTGAAGTTCCAATGGTAGATTCGAGATGGAGTTGAATCTTGATTCAGTAGAGTTGATCCTGGCAAGGTCGCCACTTGTGAAGGCTTACTCAGCCCTGTAACAACTTCAGACAGTATTACTCAGGCTGGCTCCTCCTCAGGAAAATTAATGAATAGAAAAAGAAATAATAACAGACAAACATAAACACTTTATTATATAGAAAATATAAAATATAAAACACTTAAATATGAAATATTAATCCTACATTAAAGAAAATGAAAAATGAAAAATATAAATGATAACTGAATTCAACGCTAATATATATAGGGGTGTCTGGTGTTGGTGACACTGTTGTTGAAATCGTAGCCGTTGCTGATGTGGGGGGGGGTCGCAGGTGTTGGTGACCACCACTGGCTAGTTCTTCGCAGAGTATCGCCGTGAGTAGTATCCCGATGACAGGAAAGCAGGTTCTTTACCGCTGCAATGATGTGGGGTTACGTCCTGCAATTTCATACAGGTGCACAGGTAATTAAATCCAAAATGGGACGTCTCCAGGACGTTAGTCCGTCTCCTGTTCTTCTCGTTGATTGACAGGTGACCCTCACTGTCATCCAAGCTGAAAAGATAGACAGGTTACCCACTGCTTAAAAATCACTCTCCATGGCAAGTACAATACCCAAAACATGTGGTGATTATTACAACAGTCAACCTAGAGCAAGACTGAAAGGACTAAGTTTATTATTGGTCAAAAGTGAAGCTTTCAACCAATAAATCCACTAGAATACAAGGCAGGCATGTACTTACAGTAGTGTTGGGAGCTGTGAGTCGAGTGATTTACTGTTTGACCAGAGCCCCACACGTCACCTTTCGGGGGGGGGGGGGAAGAGGGAGGGGAAGGGATAGACTGACCCTACCTTAACAAGCAGCCAGCAGTCAAACTATCACTTTCAGGGAGGGGAAAAAAAGGCGGGAAAAACGGGAGCTTGATTTACCCTACCTTAACTAGCAGCCGGCAGTGAAACTATTGTTACTATATCGCTACTCCTATCTATTGAACTTTTCCCTCACAACCTCATTCTCCTCCTGTTCTTCAAGATTCTCCTTTGTATGGACTGATGAAGCCAATGTGTGGCAAAACGTTTCCTCAATAAAGATACCCAAGAGTTGCACACGTGTCTAATTTATCAACATGTCGGTTCTCTGAACCATTCATCTACAAACCTGTCAGACACTGCAACTTCTTGAGATCTTAATACTTGGGAATTCTTCGCTTGCCTAATTCTTGGGCACGACCTACTTCCACATTGAACAAATGTGACACCACCTATGACTGCTGCACCTCTCCTACCAACGGTTTATAAGCTCCATCTCCACACGTATGCCGTATTCTATTCAAGATTGATGGACTGACCACATCGACTCAAGGTTGAGGGACTGATTACCTCATTCTCCTCCTGTTCTTCAAGATTCTCCTTTGTATGGACTGATGAAGCCACTGTGTGGCGAAACGTTTCCTCAATAAAGATACCCAAGAGTTGCACACATGTCTAATTTATCAACATCGAGGAGGATGTTTTGGGATGGTGAGAGATGCAAGCTAAGCGGCGGATTAAGGATTATTACCAGCATAGAGGCCGGGATGAGGCACGGTGGAGGTTTGGATTACAGAAATACCTTGAGGGGCAGCTCAATGATTGCTATGAAGGGGATGGGGGTGGCAGGCATGGAGAAATTGAGGTTTTAAGGGGAAGATTGAAGAATATACAGACTTATCGTTTTGATGTGATAAGTGTGAGGGAAGGATTAGAAGAGGTACTATGGGGTGATAAGCCGTCAGGATGTGTTTTGCGGAGGTTCAGGGAAAGACAGCAGATGACCACGATTATGGGATTAGAGGTGTGAATAGGGGTGGGGGGCTATAGGGTGGGACAGGTAATAAGAACCAATGATGGAATGAGTAACTATGCTGATCTTTGGTTCAGGGAGAATTTTAAGCAGGGGAAGGGTGGAGGGAGGGAGAGATTATAGGGGAGGGAATTCGGGAAATTTCAGGGGAGGAAGAGAGGGCGGAGCTTGAGGGTAGGATCAGTGAGGAGGAGGTGGGGGAGGCGGTAATGAGCTTGAGTAGGGGAAAAGCGCTAACGATTTCTATATTGCACACTGGGATTGTATGAAGGAATGTCTTGTCTCGTTGCTTAACTGTATGAAGGAAGTTGGAGTGTTGGGGGAAACGCAGGGCACGGGGGTAGTTGTTTTGGTTTACAAAGGAGGGGGGGGGGAGGACCCTGGGTGCCTATAGGGTGATATCCCTCATGTGCGCTGATTATAAGATATTTGCGAAGGTTTTGGGGAATCGCATGAAGAAGGTGATTGACCTTGTTATACATAAAGGACAGTATGGGATTCCAGGTCGAAGTATGCGTGAGGGGCATGGAAGAATTAGGGATTTCGTGCAGGGCAGACAAGGGGGGGGGGATCTTGGGGATCGATTGGAGGCATGCTTATGACTGTGTTGATAGATGTATGTTGTGGCGTATTTTACAAAAAACAGGGCTTTGGGGATGAGATTGTGCAGTGGGTGACTACTTTGTATACACCTGCGAGAGTCAAGGTACAAGTTAATGGGAAGTTAGGGCTGCCGATACAGATGGGGAAGGGTTTGCGACAGGGTTGTCCCTTGTCACAAATCCTCTTTGCATGCATGCAGGACATTTTTTATAGGCTTATAGAGGAAGGAGTGTGGGAACGGGGAGGGAAGGGTCCCGGCAGATGTGGGATTGTGGGGTATGTGGATGACACCACAATTTTGGTGGGAGGGGAAATAGGATTGGGGAATGTGGGACGTATAATAGAGATTTTTAGTGGGGCGACTGGGATGAGGGTTAATGGAGCAAAGTCTAAGTTAATGGAAGTAGGTACGTGGGTGGGGGGGGGTTTGGGGGACTTGTATGGGTGGAACGTTGTGGATAGACTTAAGATATGCGGGATGGTGTACATGGCAGAGGCTGGGGAGGCACAGAGGGTAAATTCAAGGGATGTTGTGAGTAGAGCGATGGGTAGGATGTGAGGGTGGAGGACCGTTGTAGCAGAGGGCGATGGTAGTAAACACACTGGTGTATAGTAAAGTGAGGGCGTGTGATATTCAGGAACTGGAGAGGGGGGTTTTGAGGTATGTGTGGGGTTATGGGAGGCCGTGGCTTCGGAAGGAGGTGGTGATGACGAACGTGCAACTGGTTGGGCTGGGTCTCATACCTTTCGACGCAGGTGTCAAGGCAGTATATGTGAAGCAGAGGTACCTAAGGGCGGGAGGGGAGAGGGGTATATGGGTGGGAGAGATCATGGAGGATGTGAGGAAATGGTGGAAGGGGAAGGAGTTATTGATGTGTGAAGATATGATGCGTAATTTATTGACAATCCAGGATGCAAGGAAGGTAAAGGTTAGTAGGCTTGAGAGGACAGGTAGGCAGGGAGAGGTGATACAGGGACTAGATACATACCCGATGTATGATTGGAGGGGCATTTGGGAAGACTTTCGAAAGATTAGATTAAAGCCGAAGGTTCGTGAATTGGTATATAGGTTTTTTCTGGGAATTCTAGCTGGGAATTGTCAGCATTGTGGGGAGGAGGAGACAGCTTTTCATGCTGTATATTTGCGTGAAAACTTGGGGGTTGTAAGGACATGGCTAGCGAGGATCCTAGGTATAGTGGCGAGGGGTGGGAGTAACATCTCGACCTTGAGGGCGTTGCACTTTGATGTGGGTGGGGTTTCCAAGGACATTCGGCGGGCTGTGATGTACGTGGTGGCAGAATTTTTGTACGTTTCTTGGGGTATGCGGGAGGTGGGGGGTGATTGTAGGGCGAGGGCACTTGCAGCGAGTGTGTATCGTACGGTTTGCAGGAATAGACTACTATATGGGAAGGTGTGGGTAAATAGTTTCCCAGTGGGTTATCGTAATCTGACGGTAGGTGTTATGTTAGTGTTGGGTGCAGGGTAGAGCTGGAATGGGTGTATTCCCGGAGTCTGTCACTTTGTTCTGTTTTGAGATTAGTTGAGGATGGAATGTGAATAAAAGTGTGTTGTAGTGGAGTATATGGGTGTGCATTCGTTAGGCATGAGGGGGGCGTAGGGGGGGGTGAACTGGTGACCTGTGATTAGGAGACAGGTTTATGACTGTAGACTTCAGGTACGAGCTTGAGCACGTAAGGGAACGTAAGTTTGTGTTTTTAATATAGACAGTATGTGGTCAGGGGATGGCAGGGGGTGACTTTGTGAAGTGTCTTGTGCCTGGATGGATTTTTAATGGAGGTAGCACTGCTCTGCACATGTATTATTAAGAGCGATAATGTTATATTATCTTTTTCAGGGCATCAAAAAGTAGGTCTGATAATGTTCCGAATACTTGTTACTATACATCAATATCTTGTTGAACGTGTTAAAACATAAATATGGGAATATGTATTTAGCTTGTGAGTTTCATTATTTAGTGTACAGTTACCATTCTTAGTTGGCATTCTTCATTATTGTCAAGTAATGTTCCTATCTACTTTTGTCATAAGTTTTAATTATGTTATTTAATTATTTTATAAGTTAAGTGACCAATAGTTAGACGTTGTGACGTCTAGTGTAAGTGCATTTAATTTAGCAATGGGAAAAAGAAGGGGGTGTAAGTAATTATGATTGGATAATAACGACATGTGTGTACACTGTATCTAGAAGACGGGAAGAAGTTGTAAGACTTGGCAATATTTGTATTAAATCTTAAGTAAATTTTCATGGAATTCTGTGTAATGACAATGTTCACCTCTAAGTCGGATGATAAGTATAATAGAAATATTCATGCTAATTGTAATACATTTTGACTGATGAAACATACAGTATTGTATTTAGCATAGGAGTAAGGGATAAAAAGCATAGCGGATGAGGGATATTTTGTGTCAGCACAAAGAGGATCCTTCAGTGTGTATTTAGGAAATGAAAATTTATGTTCTGTGGCGGAACCGATAATAGGGTTCTTTTATTTATTTAATGTATTGCAATGTAATTTTAAATAAAATATAAAAAAAAAATTCACCAAAGTAATTCTTATTTTATTTTGCAATATTGATATCGAAAAACGTAAATAGAAGAAAAAACAGTATTTATGATCAATAAAAAGGAAGAAAGGCAAATATTGAGCTCGACCTGATGATGGTGACAACACCAGCTGTCGACCTCGCTGTCAGGCTCTCGACATGATGATGGTGGTAACACCAGCTGTCGACCTCACTGTCAGGCTCTCGACCTGATGATGGTGATAACACCAGCTGTCGACCTCACTGTCAGGCTCTCAACCTGATGATGGTGACAACACCAACTGTCGATCTCACTGTCAGCCTCTCAACCTGATGATGGTGGTAACACCAGCTGTCGACCTCACTGTCATGCTCTCGACCTGATGATGGTGACAACACCAGCTGTCGACCTCACTGTCAGGCTCTCGACCTGATGATGGTGACAACACCAGCTGTCGACCTCACTGTCAGGCTCTCGACCTGATGATGGTGACAACACCAGCTTTCGACCTCACTGTCAGGCTCTCGACCTGATGATGGTGACAACAATAGTTGTCGACCTCACTGTCAGCCTCTCGATCTCATGATGGTGACAACACCAGCTGTCGACCTCACTGTCAGGCTCTCGACCTGATGATGGTGACAACACCAGCTTTCGACCTCACTGTCAGGCTCTCGACCTGATGATGGTAACAACACCAACTGTCGACCTCACTGATGATGGTGACAACACCAGCTGTCGACCTCACTGTCAGACCTCTCGACCTGGTGATGGTGACAACACCAGCTGTCGACCTCACTGTCAGGCTCTCGACCTGATGATGGAGACAACACCAGCTGTCGACCTCACTGTCAGCCTCTCGACCTGATGATGGTGACAACAACAGCTGTCAACCTCACTGTCAGCTTCTCGACCTGATGATGGTGACAACACCAGCTGCCGACTTCACTGTCAGGCTCTCGACCTGATGATGGTGACAACACCAGTTGTCGACCTCACTGTCAGCTTCTCGACTTGATGATGGTGACAACACCAGCTGTCGACCTCACTGTCAGGCTCTCGACCTGATGATGGTGACAACACCAGCTGTCGACCTCACTGTCAGGCTCTCGACCTGATGATGGTGACAACACCAGCTGTCGACCTCACTGTCAGCCTCTCGACCTGATGATGGTGACAACACCAGCTGTCGACCTCACTGTCATCCTCTCGACCTGGTGATGGTGACAACACCAGCTGTCGACCTCACTGTCAGCCTCTCGACCTGATGTTGGTGACAACACCAGCTGTCGACCTCACTGTCAGCCTCTCGACCTGATGTTGGTGACAACACCAGCTGTCGACCTCACTGTCAGCCTCTCGACCTGATGTTGGTGACAACACCAGCTGTCGACCTCACTGTCAGCCTCTCGACCTGATGATGGTGACAACACCAGCTGTCGACCTCACTGTCAGCCTCTCGATCTGATGATAGTGACAACACCACCTGTCGACCTCACTGTCAGCCTCTCGATCTGATGATGGTGACAACACCAGCTGTCGACCTCACTGTCAGGCTCTCGACCTGATGATGGTGACAACACCAGCTGTCGACCTCACTGTCAGGCTCTCGACCTGATGATGGTGACAACACCAGCTGTCGACCTCACTGTCAGGCTCTCGACCTGATGATGGTGACAACACCAGCTGTCGACCTCACTGTCAGGCTCTCGACCTGATGATGGTGACAACACCAGCTGTCGACCTCACTGTCAGGCTCTCGACCTGATGATGGTGACAACACCAGCTGTCGACCTCACTGTCAGGCTCTCGACCTGATGATGGTGACAACACCAGCTGTCGACCTCACTGTCAGGCTCTCGACCTGATGATGGTGACAACACCAGCTGTCGACCTCACTGTCAGGCTCTCGACCTGATGATGGTGACAACACCAGCTGTCGACCTCACCTGATGATGGTGACAACACCCTTCACTCAGTGACAACACCAGCTGTCGACCTCACTTTCGAGGCTCTCGACCTGATGATGGTGACAACACCAGCTGTCGACCTCACTGTCAGGCTCTCGACCTGATGATGGTGACAACAACCAGCTCGTCGACCTCACTGTCAGTTTCTCGACCTGATGATGGTGACAACACCAGCTGTCCGACCTCACTGTCAGGCTCTCGATCTGATGATGGTGACAACACCAGCTGTCGACCTCACTGTCAGGCTCTCGATCTGATGATGATGACAACATCAGCTGTCGACCTCACTGTCAGGCTCTCGATCTGATAATGGTGACAACACCAGCTGTCGACCTCACTTTCAGGCTCTCGACCTAATGATGGTGACAACACTGATGATTGTGATAACACCAGCTGTCGACCTCACTCTCAGGCTCTCGACCTGATGATGGTGACAACACCAGCTGTCGACCTCACTGTCAGCCTCTCGACCTGATGATGGTGACAACACCAGCTGTCGACCTCACTGTCAGGCTCTCGACCTGATGATGGTGACAACACCAGCTGTCGACCTCACTGTCAGCCTCTCGACCTGATGATGGTGATAACACCAGCTGTCGACCTCACTGTCAGCCTCTCGACCTGATGATGGTTGCAACACCAGCTGTCGACCTCACTGAAAGGAGCCTGGTGCTTATATAGTAACGTCAGGTGTAGCAGTACGAGGGCATAGTCACTGGTAGGCGGGATTCCCCAGTGGAAGTAGGTCCTTCCCAAAGAGATGGGTTAGTTGTAGTAGTTGTCGTAGCCGTGAAGGTTATGTATATACTCCCTCTCTACTCCTATCTATTGACTTTTCCCTCACAAATTTGCTCCCATATAGGACAAGTGAAAATTTGTGTATGCAAAATTTATCATCTTTAAAAGTATAAGAGAAAATTTCAGAAAGGACTTAATTCGGCGTGGAGGGAGGGAGCCAGTGTGTGGTCCTCCATACATTCTGTGTGTAAACCAAGAACCAACATGGTTTACAAGAGCCAGTTTCGGCAGACATCATCGTGAGTATCCACCGGAGATCACAGAGTTGTGACAAACCTCTGCATCAGACCGTTGCTTCTGTATCAGTGAAAGTGCAGTGTGCATGTTGGGATTTGGGGAGTAGCGGTGGTGAGGGGATCCTGCCAGTGGAGGTGTGGAGGAGGTTTTGTTTACATCTTTGATCGGTCGGGGTCGTGGGTTGGGGGAGGAAGTGGCAACCCACGACACAGTCATTGGTTGGTGAACAGAAGAACACTTCTTTTAATAGTATGAGCATGGTGATTAGTGCCAAATGGCGAGGTTTTTATCTAAATGGAACGGTAAGTGTATAACAATTAGCAGAAGTTAGTCAGTGATGTGCATCTTGAGCAAACACACAGGGCCACTCCTTCCCCCCCCCATCACAGATCTCCTCCCCTCATCCCAGCCTAGGACCACTGACTTCCTGACCAAGGGTGTTGCCGTTTAGTGCCCCACCAATTACAAGTTCCGCCGCTCGCTACTCCCCCACCCTCATCCCCCATGCATCCATGCTGTCCTTCACCCGTCACCCCACAGCTGGCGCCCTCCCACCCCCACGATATCAGCAATGTCACAAGTAGTCGCGGGTTCCCAGGAATCTTCACGACAGAGCCAAAGCTGTCGTCCACGAGGCATCTGCCGGGTGTGCCACAGGGAATGTGCACTCAATCCCACAACTGGCAACATCCGTGCACACAATGGATGTCTAGGCTCCAGGAGAGCTCCAAATGAGAACAACCAACAGCCTCCCCCAGCAGACAGGGCTGACAGCTACCGTGACTTCACCTCTACAGAGGACCTCAAATCTGCAATCAAATTAACATCCACCAGGACTCTGACACACATCCCCAAAGCAGCTCGCCCTCAAGCTGCTAGCAAATTCACTGACCTTCTGAAGAAAGTCAACGATGCTCCTTCAAACAACAGATCCTGGCACAACTTGCTGCTTTTTGGCAATGCCTGTTTGGCTGTCCCACCAAGGAGGGACAAGTCACTAGCAACACATGTTATTAGGGCAATAAATGCATTCCCAAGGGATGACAACCTCGTCCGTCTCCCCCCTAGGGCGACAAACACCCGCCGGGCAAATGCCAACAACAGGACACCCGACGCCTCAAAAATCAGAGCCCAAATTAGCAAAAAAATAGAAGAGGGTAATACTATTGGAGCTCTGAGACTTATAACCAGTGAGGATACCATCGCTCCCAAGGACGTCAGCACGGCGCAAGCTCTGAAGGACAAACATCCACCCAGGGCTCCCAGTACCAACATTGACCTCCCTGACATTGCAGCAGGCGAAGAACATCTAACCTTACAGGATGCTGATGTGTATAAAGCTGCTATGTCATTTCCACAGGGCTCAGCAGGAGGTTTCACCGGTTTAAGGCCTCAACACTTAAAACAAATACTCAATCCAGCACTTGGTGAGGTTTCAGAGAGGCTGCTGTCTGAACTCACCAAATTTTCCAACCTGTGCCTGGCTGGCAGTGTCCCAGAGGCCATCAGACCCCTTTTCTTTGGTGCCTCATTGTGTGCCCTCCGGAAAAAGGATGGCGGAATCAGGCCCATTGCAGTGGGTAACACCCTTCGGCGCCTAGTCGCCAAGGCTGCAGTAAGAAGGGTGAGTCAAGAGGCTGCTGCAATGCTGAAACCAACTCAGCTCGGTTTCGGCGTTCAACAGGGCTGTGAAGCAGCTGCCCACGCAGCACGAGTATATATCAAAAACATGTCCGATGAAAAAGCCTTGGTCAAATTGGACTTTGCCAATGCTTTCAACTCAGTCAGAAGGGATGCTGCTCTCCAAGCAGTTTATAGAAACTTCCCTTCCCTTTATCCCTTCATAGAATCGTGTTATAGTGTGACTTCCAAACTATTGTTTGGGGACCATGAAATTGACTCGTGTGAGGGCGTGCAACAGGGGGACCCTCTCGCCCCCTTTCTATTCTGTTTGGTCATCAAGGAAGTCACAGAAGCACTCTCCAGCGAGCTCAATATCTGGTTCCTGGATGATGGTACCCTAGCTGGCACAACAGAATCTCTCCTAGAGGACATCAGTAAAATTAAAGACATGGGAGAAAGCCTGGGCCTTTCTTTAAACCCCACCAAATGTGAAATAGTTTCTACCAATCAACAGATGATCCAGAATATTAGTGCCGTTTTACCAGGAGCACGAGCCATTGATCCAGCCAATAGCACTCTCCTTGGTGCTCCTCTTGGGTCCAATGCCATCGATCTGATCCTAGAAAAAAAAGTCTCAGACCTCCGGACGATGGAAAGCAGGATGAAAGACATTGACACACACGATGCCTTCTACCTACTCACCAGGTGCCTGTCAATCCCAAAACTTACCTACTTTCTGAGATGCTCCCCAGCCTTCAGCAGTCCAAAACTCAAGGAATATGACTCTCTCCTGAAGACCATGCTAGAGAGTGTATTGAATCTTTCCCTTGAAGATGGACAGTGGTTGCAAGCCTCACTTCCGGTCAGGCTTGGAGGGCTAGGAGTACGCAGATCCTCCCAGATTGCTCTACCAGCTTTCCTATCCTCTTCCATAGCATCAAACGAGTTGATAAGACAAATTCTTCCTGACACCCTCAGTGACTCAGCAGGAATAGAAGACCCTAGCTATGCCAGTGCCATCACCGAATGGGAGACTCTTGCTGCTCCAGCACCAAACCCTAGTGCAGCACTGGCTCACAAACAGTCAAGCTGGGATGGCCCAATTGCTGAAAAGGTGCTTGCCAACATGCTCAGGGCTGCAACATCAGATAGGGAGATTGCCCGTCTCCAGGCTGTGAGTGCACCTCACTCCGGGGACTTCCTCCAAACAGTTCCCATATCGGCAATGGGAACGCGACTCGACCCTAAGACCCTCCGTATTGCAGTGGCTCTGCGCCTTGCTGCCCCAATTCACACAGAATATATGTGTATTTGCGGCGAAGTGCAAGCAGACCAATACGGTCTACATGGTCTTAACTGTTCCAAAACCAAGGGCTGGCATGCAAGACACAATGAGGTCAACGACATCATTAAGAGAACCCTTGCTACAGCTGGATGCCCTGCCGAGAGGGAGCCCCGATCACTAGCAGCCAACAATACCCACAACCCAGCAAACCGCCCCGACGGGATCACCATCTATCCTTGGAAGAATGGCAAGCTCTTAGCATGGGACTATACCTGTGTGTCCACACTGGCTGACACCTATATCCATCACAGTGTGGGGCGACAGGGAGGAGCTGCTGACCACAGGGAGGAGTACAAGATCAGCAAGTACAGGGACATTAGCCAACAGTATCAATTTGTCCCAGTGGGATCAGAGACCTTGGGATCATGGGGAAAAAATGCCACACGTTTCCTTAAAGAATTGGGTTCCAGACTCATCGACACCACCAGGGACCCAAGGGCAGCCACTTTCATGTTCCAGCGCCTCAGCGTAGCCATCCAGAGGGGAAATGCTTGCTGCATACTTGGCTCGCGTCCAGCCTCGGAGGAGCTGGAGGAAATTCATGATCTTTGATACATTGTGCCATTGTATTCATGTTTATGTTTTTTTCTGTAAATGTATTCTGTTTATTAATAAATGTTCACATAGAATATAAAATATATAGGGGGTGGTAGGAGAAGAAAATATTCAAACAGCTCCGGGGAGAACCTTGAGTTTTCCCTGAGGTACGTTTATTGTCTTCTCTGAGGATGAGGGTCCCCATTCCAGCTATAGAGGTGGTACTTATATATATATATATATATATATATATATATATATATATATGTATATATATATATATATATATATATATATATATATATATATATGTGATTTACCGGAAAAGCATTGAAAATGATCTAAATCGTCGAAATATGCAATAAAATATCATTTTAGCGCATTTTTGTTATTTTTTTAACGTTTCAAGTGTTTTTTAAAATAAATATATGAAATTTTCAAAATTAATATTGAGTTTCATCGACTTTACTGGGATTTTTTTAAAAATATGTAAAATATAGGTAACTCTTGAAAAATCTTCAAAAATCATATTTTTGGCATATTTTGACGATTCAAGGATTTTTCAAAGATTTTTTTAAAATATCAGTATTTTCATTTAAAATATATGTTTGGAAAGTTCTTCGCAAAAACAGCTTAATTTTGCTTACTTTTAGCATAAAATTCAATTGTAACAGTAATTCTGATTTAAAGTGTTAAAATCTGTGAATTTTACCTGAAAACTGAAGTTTGTCTGAAAACAATTCGTGACTCTAAATCGTGAAAATACGCGAGTAAATATCATTTTAACACGTTTTTCTCATTTTTTTAATGAGACAGGATGTTCCAGAGATGGGACACAGCAACAAGGTGGACAGAGACAGGATGTTCCAGAGATGGGACACAGCAACAAGGTGGACAGAGACAGGATGTTCCAGAGATGGGACACAGCAACAAGGTGGACAGAGACAGGATGTTCCAGAGATGGGACACAGCAACAAGGTGGACAGAGACAGGATGTTCCAGAGATGGGACACAGCAACAAGGTGGACAGAGACAGGATGTTCCAGAGATGGGACACAGCAACAAGGTGGACAGAGACAGGATGTTCCAGAGATGGGACACAGCAACAAGGTGGACAGAGACAGGATGTTCCAGAGATGGGACACAGCAACAAGGTGGACAGAGACAGGATGTTCCAGAGATGGGACACAGCAACAAGGTGGACAGAGACAGGATGTTCCAGAGATGGGACACAGCAACAAGGTGGACAGAGACAGGATGTTCCAGAGAGATGGGACACAGCAACAAGGTGGACAGAGACAGGATGTTCCAGAGATGGGACACAGCAACAAGGTGGACAGAGACAGGATGTTCCAACAAGATGGACAGGATGTTCCAGAGATGGGACACAGCAACAAGGTGGACAGAGACAGGATGTTCCATAGACGGGACACAGCAACAAGGTGGACAGAGACAGGATGTTCCAGAGATGGGACACAGCAACAAGGTGGACAGAGACAGGATGTTCCAGAGATGGGACACAGCAACAAGGTGGACAGAGACAGGATGTTCCAGAGATGGGACACAGCAACAAGGTGGACAGAGACAGGATGTTCCAGAGATGGGACACAGCAACAAGGTGGATGTTCCAGAGAGACACAGCAACAGGATGTTCCAGAGATGGGACACGGCAACAAGGTGGACAGAGACTGGATGTTCCAGAGATGGGACACAGCAACAAGGTGGACAGAGACAGGATGTTCCAGGATGGGACACAGCAACAAGGTGGACAGAGACAGGATGTTCCAGAGATGGGACACAGCAACAAGGTGGACAGAGACAGGATGTTCCAGAGATGGGACACAGCAACAAGGTGGACAGAGACAGGATGTTCCAGAGATGGGACACAGCAACAAGGTGGACAGAGACAGGATGTTCCAGAGATGGGACACAGCAACAAGGTGGACAGAGACAGGATGTTCCAGAGATGGGACACAGCAACAAGGTGGACAGAGACAGGATGTTCCAGAGATGGGACACAGCAACAAGGTGGACAGAGACAGGATGTTCCAGAGATGGGACACAGCAACAAGGTGGACAGAGACAGGATGTTCCAGAGATGGGACACAGCAACAAGGTGGACAGAGACAGGATGTTCCAGAGATGGGACACAGCAACAAGGTGGACAGAGACAGGATGTTCCAGAGATGGGACACAGCAACAAGGTGGACAGAGACAGGATGTTCCAGAGATGGGACACAGCAACAAGGTGGACAGAGACAGGATGTTCCAGAGATGGGACACAGCAACAAGGTGGACAGAGACAGGATGTTCCAGAGATGGGACACAGCAACAAGGTGGACAGAGACAGGATGTTCCAGAGATGGGACACAGCAACAAGGTGGACAGAGACAGGATGTTCCAGAGATGGGACACAGCAACAAGGTGGACAGAGACAGGATGTTCCAGAGATGGGACACAGCAACAAGGTGGACAGAGACAGGATGTTCCAGAGATGGGACACAGCAACAAGGTGGACAGAGACAGGATGTTCCAGAGATGGGACACAGCAACAAGGTGGACAGAGACAGGATGTTCCAGAGATGGGACACAGCAACAAGGTGGACAGAGACAGAATGTTCCAGAGATGGGACACATCGTTAGGAATTCCATCAATGCCCGACGCTTTTCCCCTACTCAAGCCCATTACCGCCTCCTCCACCTCCTCCTCACTGATCCTACCCTCTATTACCACTCTCTCCTACTCCCCTAAAATACCCCGAAGTCCTTCTCCTAGAATCTCTCCCTCCCTCCCTCCTCCCTCCCCCTGCTTAAAATTCTCCCTAAACCAATAATCAGCATAATTGCTCATTCCATCGGTGGTACTAAGTACCTGCCCTACCCTATATCCCCCCACCCCTTTACACACCTCTAATTCCATAATCGTGGTCATCTGTTGCCTATTCCTAAATCTCCTCAAAACACATCCTGACGGTTTGTCACCCCATAGAACCTCCTCTAAACCTTCCCTCACACGTATCACATCAAAACGAGAATTTTGTATATCCCTCAATCTTCCCCTTAAAACCTCTATTTCTCCATGTCTAGCCCCCCCCTCCCCCTTCATAACAATCATTGAGCTGCCCCTCTAAATATTTCTGTAAACCAAACCTTCACCTCGCCTCATCCCGTCCTCTATGCTGATAATACTCCTTTATCTGCAATTTAGCGTGCTTCTCCCACCATTCCAAGACATCCTCCTCTTTGTTGCGAACCTCCCAGAGTTGCCTCCACCATTCCCTAAAAAACAACCCCTCCCCCTCCCCCTGAAGTAGCCTCACATTTATTTTCCAATAACCCACATACCTACGAACCATCCCTTCCCATGCCATCTCTGCCAAAACAGCACGATGGTCCGAGAAATCTAAATCTATTGTCATTACACGTTCTACTGTTATATCTCGAGTTATATATATACGATCCAACCTGGCAGCATAACCCCTCCGCATAAACGTGTGCTCTACTCTCCACCCATCGCCCCTGACTATGTCATAAACCCCTGCATCCCTCAACAAATCCCTCAATACCCCAAGCACACACCCTGCCCCTCTCGGCTCCACATCCTTATTCCTGATTACACAGTTCCAATCCCCACCTATTATAGAAACCATGGGTAAACCCCGCAACATTGCATAGATTCCATCCGTCCATCGGCCTAAAGTTATAGCATGCACCTCACCATATCGTTGAAAAATCTCTTTGATATCCACATCATCTGCCTCAAAAGGAACGTTGCGGATCCTCACCCAGGTGTAGTATTTTGAGGCATCCCACAGGCGTACCTCCAGACCAGATGATACGGTGATGCTCTTCTGGTACTGAGTCACCGTCCTTCCATACGCCTCCACTGTGCAGAACTTTACGAAGGTTCTTGAAGAACCATTAAGCGCTATTCCATGTAGGTCTTCATTGGCAATGCCAAACGTGTCCAGCATAATCATTGGTAATAAAACAGAGGCATTCGTCGGATAAATTGTCCCTTTAACAAGGTCAACACACACGGTGTTGCTCCTCCTGCGGTAGCTGGCAGCCATCTTGGTGAAAACAGGAAGTTGCGCAACAGAGAAAGCAGGAGCATTTTGCGCAGCGCGTCCACAGAATGGTATATAATACCGACAAGATGAGAGTAAGACACATGTGCAACATCTGGGTATCTTTATTGTAGACGTTTCGCCATCCAGTGGCTTTATCAATACAAATTCTAGGACATAACTTGAAGACAGTAGAACTATGTACAGAAGATGAGGTAATCAGTCCCTCAACCTAGGAGTAGGTGCGAACAGCACCATAGTCGTGGAGATTCTGAAGCAGAAGAAAGAATCCTGGCGCTTATATAGTAACGTCAGGTGTAGCAGACGAGGGCATATTCACTGGTAGGCGGGATTCCCCAGTGGAAGTAGGTCCTTCCCAAAGAGATGGGTTAGTTGTAGTAGTAGTTGTCGTAGTCGTGAAGGTTATGTACATGTCCTCAGAATTAAGATTCCATGATGTTGCAGTGTCTGACAAGTTGTGTACGAATGGTATATAATACCGACAAGATGAGAGTAAGACACATGTGCAACATCTGGGTACTCTCATCTTGTCGGTATTATATACCATTCGTACACAACTTGTCAGACACTGCAACATCATGGAATCTTAATTCTGAGGACATGTACATAACCTTCACGACTACGACAACTACTACTACAACTAACCCATCTCTTTGGGAAGGACCTACTTCCACTGGGGAATCCCGCCTACCAGTGAATTTGCCCTCGTCTGCTACACCTGACGTTACTATATAAGCGCCAGGATTCTTTCTTCTGCTTCAGAATCTCCACGACTATGGTGCTGTTCGCACCTACTCCTAGGTTGAGGGACTGATTACCTCATCTTCTGTACATAGTTCTACTGTCTTCAAGTTATGTCCTAGAATTTGTATTGATAAAGCCACTGGATGGCGAAACGTCTACAATAAAGATACCCAGATGTTGCACATGTGTCTTACCTGATGAAGCCACTGTGTGGCGAAACGTTCTTTAATAAAGATTCCCATGCGTTGCACAAGTGTCTCAATTCTTCAACTTGTCGGTTTTCAAAACCATTCACCACACCCTTCCTCAGAGTGTAGGCACTGTACTCCTTCCTCATGTCACAGGGTTCCTACTACATGTCCAGGACTCATGTCCGGAGTACAGGGTTCCTACAATACTGTACCTCGCACTTCCAGGACTCATGTCCGGAGTACAGGGTTCCTACAATACTGTACCTCGCACTTCCAGGACTCATGTCCGGAGTACAGGGTTCCTACAATACTGTACCTCGCACTTCCAGGACTCATGTCCGGAGTACAGGGTTCCTACAATACTGTACCTCGCACTTCCAGGACTCATGTCCGGAGTACAGGGTTCCTACAATACTGTACCTCGCACTTCCAGGACTCATGTCCGGAGTACAGGGTTCCTACAATACTGTACCTCGCACTTCCAGGACTCATGTCCGGAGTACAGGGTTCCTACAATACTGTACCTCGCACTTCCAGGACTCATGTCCGGAGTACAGGGTTCCTACAATACTGTACCTCGCACTTCCAGGACTCATGTCCGGAGTACAGGGTTCCTACAATACTGTACCTCGCACTTCCAGGACTCATGTCCGGAGTACAGGGTTCCTACAATACTGTACCTCGCACTTCCAGGACTCATGTCCGGAGTACAGGGTTCCTACAATACTGTACCTCGCACTTCCAGGACTCATGTCCGGAGTACTGGGTTCCTACAATACTGTACCTCGCACTTCCAGGACTCATGTCCGGAGTACAGGGTTCATACAATACTGTACCTCGCACTTCCAGGACTCATGTCCAGAGTACAGGGTTCCTACAATACTGTACCTCGCACTTCCAGGACTCATGTCCGGAGTACAGGGTTCCTACAATACTGTACCTCGCACTTCCAGGACTCATGTCCGGAGTACAGGGTTCCTACAATACTGTACCTCGCACTTCCAGGACTCATGTCCGGAGTACAGGGTTCCTACAATACTGTACCTCGCACTTCCAGGACTCATGTCCGGAGTACAGGGTTCCTACAATACTGTACCTCGCACTTCCAGGACTCATGTCCGGAGTACAGGGTTCCTACAATACTGTACCTCGCACTTCCAGGACTCATGTCCGGAGTACAGGGTTCCTACAATACTGTACCTCGCACTCTGTCCAGGACTCATGTCCGGAGTACAGGGTTCCTACAATACTGTACCTCGCACTTCCAGGACTCATGTCCGGAGTACAGGGTTCCTACAATACTGTACCTCGCACTTCCAGGACTCATGTCCGGAGTACAGGGTTCCTACAATACTGTACCTCGCACTTCCAGGACTCATGTCCGGAGTACAGGGTTCCTACAATACTGTACCTCGCACTTCCAGGACTCATGTCCGGAGTACAGGGTTCCTACAATACTGTACCTCGCACTTCCAGGACTCATGTCCGGAGTACAGGGTCCCCACAATCTTTTCATAAATGATACCTTTGTTTATTAGCATGAAATAAATTATATGAAGAACAAACAAAAGAATACTGGAACTTACTGATACCTTAATAATATATAAACATTTGTCTGCGTAACACCAAGCATGTTGGAAGATTATTAATACTGCTCTGACTACTGAACATTGTGTAAGTAACATAAAAAGGCACAATACCGTGAATGGAACGATACACATATAACGATACACAAATAATGATGTTCTCAACATGTTTTTATTAAACTGCTCTTCAAAAGAAGTACTTTGATAATGGTGAAGGATCTTTGTTACTGGTGAATGGTCTTTGAAACAGGTGAATGTTCTTTGATGCTGGTGAATGGTCTTTGAAACAGGTGAATGTTCTTTGATGCTGGTGAATGGTCTTTGAAACAGGTGAATGTTCTTTGATGCTGGTGAATGGTCTTTGAAACAGGTGAATGTTCTTTGATGCTGGTGAATGGTCTTTGATACAGGTGAATGTTCTTTGATGCTGGTGAATTGTGTTTGATGCTGGTGAATGATCTTTGATACTGGTGAATTGTCTTTGATGCTGGTGAATGGTCTTTTATACTGGTGAATTGTCTTTGATGCTGGTGAATGGTCTTTGATACTGGTGAATGTTCTTTGATGCTGGTGAAGGGTCTTTGATACTGGCGAATTGTCTTTGATACAGGTGAATGTTCTTTGAAGCTGGTGAATGGTCTTTGATAATGTTGAATGGTCTTTGATGCTGGTGAAGGGTCTTTGATGCTGGTGAATGGTCTTTGATGCTGGTGAATGATCTTTCATACTGGCGAATGGTCTTTGATGCTGGTGAATGTTCTTTGATGCTGGTGAATGGTCTTTGATACTGGTGAATGGTCTTTGATGCTGGTGAATGTTCTTTGATGCTGGTGAAGGGTCTTTGATCCTGGTTAATTGTCTTTGATACTGGTGAATTGTCTTTGATACTGGTGAAGGGTCTTTGGTGAAGGGTCTTTGATGCTGGTGAAGGGTCTTTGATCTTTGATGAAGGGTCTTTGATGCTGGTGAAGGGTCTTTGATCTTGTGAATGGTTTGATGCTGGTGAAGGGTCTTTGATTTGAATGATGCTGGTGAAGGGTCTTTGATGCTAGTGAAGGGTCTTTGATGCTGGTGAAGGGTCTTTGATACTGGTGAAGGTCTTTGATGCTGTGAAGGGTGTTTGATACTGGTGAAGGGTCTTTGATGCTGGTGAAGGGTCTTTGGTCTTTGATGCTGGTGAAGGGTCTTTGATGCTGGTGAAGGGGATCTGATGAAGGGTCTTTGATGCTGGTGAAGGGACTTTGATACTGGTGAAGGGTCTTTGATGATGGTGAAGGGACTTTCATGCTGGTGAAGGGTCTTAGATGCTGGTGAATGTCTTTGATGCTGGTGAAGGGTATTGGATGCTGGTGAATGGTCTTTGATACTGGTGAAGGGTCTTTGATGCTGGTGAAGGGTCTTTGATGCTGGTGAAGGGCATTGGATGCTGGTGAATGGTCTTTGATACTTGTGAAGGGTCTTTGATGCTGGTGAAGGGTCTTTGATGCGGGTGAAGGGTCTTTGATGCTGGTGAATGGTCTTTGATCCTGGTGAAGAGTATTCGATACTGGTGAAATGCTGGTGAAGGGTCTTTGATGCTGGTGAACTGGTGGGTCTTTGATGCTGGTGGTGAAGGGTCTGGTGAAGGGTTTGATACTGGTGAAGGGTCTTTGATATGGTGAAGGGTCTTTGATGCTGGTGAAGGGTCTTTGATGCTGGTGAAGGGTCTTTGATGCTGGTGAAGGGTCTTTGATGCTTTGAAGGGTCTTTGATACTGGTGAAGGGTCTTTGATGGGTCTTTGATGCTTTTGAAGGGTCTTTGATGCTGGTGAAGGGTCTTTGATGCTGGTGAAGGGTCTTTGATGGTCTTTGTGAAGGGTCTTTGATGCTGGTGAAGGGTCTTTGATGCTGGTGAAGTTGGTCTTAGATGCTGGTGAATGTCTTTGATGCTGGTGAAGGGTATTGGATGCTGGTGAATGGTCTTTGATACTGGTGAAGGGTCTTTGATGCTGGTGAAGGGTCTTTGATGCGGGTGAAGGGTCTTTGATGCTGGTGAATGGTCTTTGATCCTGGTGAAGAGTATTCGATACTTTTGAACTGTCTTTGATATGGGTGAAGGGTTTTTGATGCTGGTGAAGGGTCTTTGATGCGGGTGAAGGGTCTTTGAATGGTCTTTGACACTTTGATGATGCTGGTGAAGGGACTTTGATGCTGGTGAAGGGTCTTTGATACTGGTGAAGGGTCTTTGATGCTGGTGAAGGGTCTTTGATACTGGTGAAGGGTCTTTGATACTGGTGAAGGGTCTTTGATACTGGTGAAGGGTCTTTGATGCTGGTGAAGGGGATGCTGGTGAAGGGTCTTTGATACTGGTGAAGGGTCTTTGATGCTGGTGAATGGTCTTTGATACTGGTGAAGGGTCTTTGATGCTGGTGAAGGGTCTTTGATACTGGTGAAGGGGATCTTTGATACTGGTGAAGGGTCTTTGATACTGGTGAAGGGTCTTTGATACTGGTGAAGGGTCTTTGATACTGGTGAAGGGTCTTTGATGCTGGTGAAGGGTCTTTGATGCTGAAGGGTCTTTGATTTGATGCTGGTGAAGGGTCTTTGATACTGGTGAAGGGTCTTTGGTCTTTGATACTGGTGAAGGGTCTTTGATGCTGGTGAAGGGTCTTTGATACTGGTGAAGGTCTTTGATGCTGGTGAAGGGTCTTTGATGCTTGTGAAGGGTCTTTGATACTGGTGAAGGGTCTTTGATGTCTTTGATACTGGTGAAGGGTCTTTGATGCTGGTGAATGGTCTTTGATACTGGTCTTTGATACTGGTGAAGGGTCTTTGATACTGGTGAAGGGTCTTTGATGGTGAAGGGTCTTTGTTGAAGGGTCTTTGATGCTGGTGAAGGTCTTTGATCTTTGATACTGGTGAAGGGTCTTTGATACTGGTGAAGGGTCTTTGATACTGGTGAAGGGTCTTTGATGCTGGTGAAGGGTCTTTGATGCTGGTGAAGGGTCTTTGATGCTGGTGAAGGGTCTTTGATGAAGGGTCTGGTGAAGGGTCTTTGATGCTGGTGAAGGGTCTTTGACTGGTGAATGGTCTTTGATGGTGAAGGGTCTTTGATACTGGTGATAGGTCTGCTGTGAGGGTCTTTGATACTGGTGAAGGGTCTTTGATCTGGTGAAGGTCTTTTGATGCTGGTGAAGGGTCTTTGATGCTGGTGAAGGGTCTTTGATGCTGGTGAATGGTCTTTGATGCTGGTGAATGGTCTTTGATACTGGTGAATGTACTTTGATGCTGGTGAAGGGTCTTTGATGCTGGTGAAGGGTCTTTGATGCTGAAGGGTCTTTGATGTGAACTGGTGGTCTTTGAAGGGTCTTTGGTGAAGGGTCTTTGATGCTGGTGAAGGGTCTTTGATGCTGGTGAATGGTCTTTGATACTGAAGGGTCTTTGATGCTGGTGAAGGGTTTTTGATGCTTTGAAGGGTCTTTGATGCTGGTGAAGGGTCTTTGATACTGTGTGTCTTTGATGCTGGTGGTCTTTGATGCTGGTGAAGGGTCTTGGATGCTGGTGAATGGTCTTTGATACTGGTGAAGAGTATTCGACACTTTTGAATTGTCTTTGATACGGGTGAAGGGTCTTTGATGCGGGTGAAGGGTCTTTGATGTTGCTGAAGGGTCTTTGATGCTGGTGAAGGGTATTGGATGATGGTGAAGGGTCTTTGATGCTGGTGAAGGGTATTGGAAGTTGGTGAAGGGTCTTTGATGCTGGTGAAGGGTTTTTGATACTGATGAAGGGTCTTTGATACTGGTGAAGGGTCTTTGATACTGGTGAAGGGTCTTTGATACTGGTGAAGGGTCTTTGATACTGGTGAAGGGTCTTTGATACTGGTGAAGGGTCTTTGATACTGGTGAAGGGTCTTTGATACTGGTGAATGGTGAAGGGTCTTTGATGCTGGTGAAGGGTCTTTGATGCTGGTCTTTGATGCTGGTGAAGGGTCTTTGATACTGGTGAAGGGTCTTTGATACTGGTGAATTGTCTTTGATACTGGTGAATGGTTGATTTGATAGGGTCTTTGATGGTGAAGGGTCTTTTGATGACTGGTGATGCTTGGTGAAGGGTCTTTGATGCTGGTGAAGGGTCTTTGATGCTGGTGAAGGGTCTTTGATGCTGGTGAAGGGTCTTTGATGCTGGTGAAGGCTCTTTGATGGTCTTTGATACTGGTGAAGGGTCTTTTGATGCTGGTGAAGGGTCTTTGATGCTGGTGAAGAGTCTTTGATACTGGTGAAGGGTCTTTGATACTGGTGAAGGGTCTTTGATGCTGGTGAAGGGTCTTGATGATGAATGGTCTTTGATACTGGTGAATGGTCTTTGATGCTGGTGAAGGGTCTTTGATGCTGGTGAATGGTCTTTGATGCTGGTGAAGGGTCTTTGAAGGGATGCTGGTGAAGGGTCTTTGATGCTGGTGAAGGGTCTTTGATTTGAAGGGTCTTTGATGCTGTGAAGGGATCTTTGGTCTTTGATACTGGTGAATGGTCTTTGATGCTGGTGAAGGGTCTTTGATACTGGTGAAGGGTCTTTGATGATACTGGTGACGGGTCTTTGATACTGGTGAAGGGTCTTTGATACTGGTGAAGGGTCTTTGATGCTGGTGAAGGGCATTGGATGCTGGTGAAGGGTCTTTGATACTGGTGAAGGGTCTTTGATACTGGTGAATGGTCTTTGATGCTGGTGAAGGGTCTTTGATGCTGGTGAAGGGTCTTTGATGCTGGTGAAGGGTCTTTGATGCTGGTGAAGGGTCTTTGATGCAGGTAAAGGGTCTTTGATGCTGGTGAAGGGCATTGGATGCTGGTGAATGGTCTTTGATACTGGTGAAGAGTATTCGACACTTTTGAATTGTCTTTGATACGGGTGAAGGGTCTTTGATGCTGGTGAAGGGTCTTTGATACGGGTGAAGGGTCTTTGATGCTGGTGAAGGGTCTTTGATGTTGCTGAAGGGTCTTTGATGCTGGTGAAGGGTATTGGATGATGGTGAAGGGTCTTTGATGCTGGTGAAGGGTCTTTGATGCTGGTGAATGACTGGTGAAGGGTCTTTGATGCTGGTGAATGGTCTTTGATGCTGGTGAATGGTCTTTGATACTGGTGGTGAAGGGGATCTTTGATGCTGGTGAAGGGTCTTTGATACTGGTGAAGGGTCTTTGATGCTGGTGAATTGAAGGGTCTTTGATACTGGTGAAAGGTCTTTGATCTTGAAGGGTCTTTGATGAAGGGTCTTTGCTGAAGGGTCTTTGTGAAGGGTCTTTGATACTGGTGAACTTTGGTGAAGGGTCTTTGATGCTCTTTGATGTGAAGGGTCTTTGATGCTGGTGAAGGGTCTTTGATGCTGGTGAAGGGTCTTTGATGCTGGTGAAGGGTCTTTGATGCTGGTGAAGGGTCTTTGATGTCTTTGATACTGGTGAAGGGTCTTTGATGCTGGTGAAGGGTCTTTGATGCTTGTGAGGGTCTTTGGTCTTTGATGCTGGTGAAGGGTCTTTGATGCTGGTGAAGGGTCTTTGATGCTGGTGAAGGGTCTTTGTACTGGTGAATTGTCTTTGATACTGGTGAAGGGTCTTTGATGCTGGTGAATGGTCTTTGATACTGGTGGTCTTTGAAGGGTCTTTGATGCTGGTGAAGGGTCTTTGATACTGGTGGTGAAGGGTCTTTGATGCTGGTGAAGGGTATTGGATGCTGGTGAATGGTCTTTGATACTGGTGAAGGGTCTTTGATGCTGGTGAAGGGTCTTTGATGCTGGTGAAGGGTCTTTGATACTGGTGAAGGGTCTTTGATGCTGGTCTTTGAAGGGTCTTTGATGCTGGTGAAGGGTCTTTGATGCTGGTGAAGGGTCTTTGATGCTGGTGAAGGGTCTTTGATGGTCTTTGATGCTGGTGAAGGGTCTTTGATGCTGGTGAAGGGTCTTTGATACTGGTGAAGGGTCTTTGATGCTGGTGAAGGGTCTTTGATACTGCTGGTGAAGGGTCTTTGATGGTGAAGGGTCTTTGATACTGTGAAGGGTCTTTGATGCTGGTCTCTGTAACTGGTCTTTGATGCTGGTGAAGGGTCTTTGATACTGGTGAAGGGTCTTTGATACTGGTGAAGGGTCTTTGATACTGATGAAGGGTCTTTGATACTGGTGAAGGGTCTTTGATACTGGTGAAGGGTCTTTGATCTTTGTCTTTGATGCTGGTGAAGGGTCTTTGATGCTGGTGAAGGGTCTTTGATGCTGGTGAAGGGTCTTTGATGCTGGTGAAGGGTCTTTGATGCTGGTGAAGGGTCTTTGATGTCTTTGATGGTCTTTGATGCTGGTGAAGGGTCTTTGATGCTGGTGAAGGGTCTTTGATGCTGGTGAAGGGTCTTTGATGCTGGTGAAGGGTCTTTGATGCTGGTGAAGGGTCTTTGTCTTTGATGCTGGTGAAGGGTCTTTGATGCTGGTGAATGAAGGGTCTTTGATACTGGTGAAGGGTCTTTGATGCTGGTGAAAGGTCTTTGATCTGGTGAAGGGTCTTTGATACTGGTGAAGGGTCTTTGATGCTGGTGAAGGGTCTTTGATGCTGGTGAAGGGTCTTTGATGCTGGTGAAGGGTCTTTGATGCTGGTGATGCTGGTGAAGGGTCTTTGATGCTGGTGAAGGGTCTTTGATGCTGGTGAAGGGTCTTTGATGCTGGTGAATGGGTCTTTGATGCTGGTGAAGGGTCTTTGATGCTGGTGATGGTCTTTGATACTGGTGAAGGGTCTTTGATGCTGGTGAAGGGTCTTTGATGCTGGTGAATGAAGGGTCTTTGATACTGGTGAAGGGTCTTTGATACTGGTGAAGGGTCTTTGATACTGGTGAAGGGTCTTTGATGCTGGTGAAGGGTCTTTGATGCTGGTGAAGTGAAGGGTCTTTGATGCTGGTGAGGGTCTTTGATACTGGTGGGTCTTTGATACTGGTGAAGGGTCTTTGATGCTGGTGAAGGGTCTTTGATGCTGGTGAAGGGTCTTTGATTTGAAGGGTCTTTGATGCTGGTGAAGGGTCTTTGATGCTGGTGAAGGGTCTTTGATACTGGTGAAGGGTCTTTGATACTGGTGAAGGGTCTTTGATGCTGGTGAAGGGTCTTTGATGAACTGGTGAAGGGTCTTTGATACTGGTGAAGGGTCTTTGATGCTGGTGGTCTTTGATACTGGTGAATGGGTCTTTGATGCTGGTGAAGGGTCTTTGATGCTGGTGAAGGGTCTTTGATGCTGGTGAAGGGTCTTTGATGCTGAAGGGTCTTTGATGCTTTTTGGTCTTTGATGCTGGTGAAGGGTCTTTGATGCTTTGAAGGGTCTTTGATGCTGGTGAAGGGTATTGGATGTTGGTGAAGGGTCTTAGATGCTGGTGAATGTCTTTGATGCTGGTGAAGGGTATTGGATGCTGGTGAATGGTCTTTGATACTGGTGAAGGGTCTTTGATGCTGGTGAAGGGTCTTTGATGCGGGTGAAGGGTCTTTGATGCTGTTGAATGGTCTTTGATGCTGGTGAAGGGCATTGGATGCTGGTGAATGGTCTTTGATACTGGTGAATGCTGGTGAAGGGTCTTTGATACTGGTGAAGGGTCTTTGATGCTGGTGAAGGGTCTTTGATGCTGGTGAAGGGTCTTTGATACTGGTGAAGGGTCTTTGATGCTGGTGAAGGGTCTTTGATGCTGGTGAAGGGCATTGGATGCTGGTGAAGGGTCTTTGATGCTGGTGAAGGGTCTTTGATGCGGGTGAAGGGTCTTTGATGCTGTTGAATGGTCTTTGATGCTGGTGAAGGGCATTGGATGCTGGTGAATGGTCTTTGATACTGGTGAAGGGTCTTTGATGCTGGTGAAGGGACTTTGATACTTTTTGAAGAGTCTTTGATACTGGTGAATTGTCTTTGATACTGGTGAAGGGTCTTTGATGCTTGTGAATGGTCTCTGATGCTGGTGAAGGGTGTTTGATGCTGGTGAAGGGTCTTTGATGCTGGTGAAGGGTCTTTGATGCTGGTGAAGGGTCTTTGATGCTGGTGAGGGTCTTTGATGCTGGTCTTTGATGCTGGTGAAGGGTCTTTGATGCTGTGTCTTTGATGCTGGTGAAGGGTCTTTGATGCTGGTGAATGGTCTTTGATGCTGGTGAAGTCTTTGATGCTGGTGAAGGGTCTTTGATGCTGGTGAAGGGTCTTTGATCTTTGAAGGGTCTTTGCTGGTGAAGGGTCTTTGATGCTGGTGAAGGGTCTTTGATACTGGTGAAGGGTCTTTGATGCTGGTGACTGGTGAAGGGTCTTTGATGCTGGTGAAGGGTCTTTGATGCTGGTGAAGGGTCTTTGATGCTGGTGAAGGGTCTTTGATGCTGGTGAAGGGTCTTTGATGCTGGTGAAGGGTCTTTGATACTGGTGAAAGGTCTTTGATGCTGGTGAAGGGTCTTTGATGCTGGTGAAGGGTCTTTGATTTGATGATGCTGGTGAATGGTCTTTGATACTGGTGAAGGGGTCTTTGATGCTGGTGAATACTGGTCTTTGATGCTGGTGAAGGGTCTTTGATGCTGGTGAAGGGTCTTTGATCTTTGAAGAATGCTTTGATGCTGTTGGGTCTTTGATACTGGTGAAGGGTCTTTGATACTGGTGAAGGGTCTTTGATGCTGGTGAAGGGTCTTTGATGCTGGTGAAGGGTCTTTGATGCTGGTGAAGGGTCTTTGATGCTGGTGAAGGGTCTTTGATACGGTCTTTGATGCTGGTGGTCTCTGATACTGGTGAAGTGTCTTTGATGCTGGTGAAGGGTCTTTGATACTGGTGAAAGGTCTTTGATACTATTGAAGGGTCTTTGAACCTTGTTGAAGGGTCTTTGATACTGGTGAAGTCTTTTTGATGCTGGTGAAGGGTCTTTGATTCTTGTTGAAGGGTCTTTGATACTGGTGGAAGATTTTTGATGCTGGTGAAGGGACTTTGATGCTGGTGAAGGGTATTTGATGCTTATTGAGTGGTCTTTGACACTGGTGAAGGGTCTTTGATGCTGGTGAAGAGTCTTTGATGAGAACATTATTATAATCAAGTGCCCTTTATGATTTACTGTTAATTAGTAAGGAAAGAACGACTCCTCGTGAATTCCTGCAGAAAGTCAAGAAAGATACTCATCATGGTGACGTTTATATCAGCCATAATTGACTTTAATAATTTGCTTTCAACTGAAGTCTGACTTACTGGGAGGTAATTTGACGGCAATGACTTAACCCTTGCTTCCTGTTATGAAAATAGGAATTACATTAGTTATTTTCCACGTATACATTACTCCTGCCTGAGGAGATATATTTGAGAGGATAGTTAATGCCTCGTTAGTTCCATTTTACACTCTTTATAAACCCTTGAAAAAAATTAATTTGGACCGGGAGACTTATTTAGCTTTAATGGATCAACCAGTTAGATTATCATATTCCTGATAGCTGTTATATTACATAATTTATTTTCTTCAGGCCCTCTATAATGATTGTTGGAATATCATTTATTTGTTCTTGTGTAAAGATCGATAAGAAATATTTGTTAAAAACGACTTATTTGTTTCTCATTATCAGTAAGGTGTCCAGAATTTGTTTTAAGGTGTAATATTTCTCAAACTTTAGTTCAAGATACCTGGAAAAAACTTTCAGATTAGCTTACAAATCATTATCAACTTTAATAGTTGTGATAAATGGTTTGAAAAACCGACAAGTTGAAGATTGAGACACTTATGCAGCATATGGGAATCTTTATTCAGGAAACGTTTCGCCACACAGTGGCTTCATCAGTCCAATACAAAGAGGAAGGCGTAAGGAGAGGAGGAGTATGAGGTAATCAGTCCCTCAGCCTGGAGTCGATGTGTTCAGTCCATCAATCTTGTAGAATGTGAGGCTGAGGGACTGATTACCTCATACTCCTCCTCTCCTTACGCCTTCCTCTTTGTATTGGACTGATGAAGCCACTGTGTGGCGAAACGTTTCCTGAATAAAGATTCCCATATGCTGCATAAGTGTCTCAATCTTCAACTTTAATAGTCTCGTTTAGCCTGTCTTACCACTTTTTAATGTTCCTTTGAGAGTGAATGTATTGTCTGAGGAATTTTTTTATTAGCACATCCGCCGTCTCCCACCAAAGCAGGGTGACCCGAAAAAGAAAAACTTTCACCATCATTCACTTCATAACTGTCTTGCCAGAGGCACACTTACACTACAGTTATAAAACTGCCGTGTAGATAATAGTTTTAGTAATTCCACTTCTATTCCAAATTTCCAAACTACGAATTCTCTGCATTATATTCACACCACACATTGCCCTCAGACATGACATCTCCACTGCCTCCAGCCTTCACCTTGTAGCAACATTCATCACCCAAACTTCACACCCATATAAGAGCGTTGGTACAACTATACTCTCATACATTCCCCTATTTGCTTTCATGAACAAAGTTCTTTGTCTCCACTGACTCCTCAGAGCACCTCTCATTTTTTTTCCTCATTAATTCTACGATTCACCTCATCTTTCATCTGCTGACACGTCAACTCCTAAATATCTGAATACATTCACCTCATCCATACTCTCTCCCCCCAATCCAATCTTTCGTTACTTATTTTTTTTGTTATCTTCATCACCTTACTCTTTGCTATATTCACTTTTAATTTTCTTCTTTTACATACCCTATCAAACTCATCCACCAACATCTGTAACTTCTATTCAGAATCTCCCAAGAGCACAGTGTCATCAGCAAAGAGCAACGTGACAACTCCCACTTTATGTTAGATTCTTTATTTTTTAACTCGACACCTCTTACCAATACCCGAGCATTCTCTTTTCTTACAACTCCATCCATAAATATACTGAACAACCATGATGACATCACACATCCCTCTCTTAAGACTACTTTTACTGGGAAATAATCTCCCTCTCTTCTACATACTCTAACCTGAGCCTCACTATCCTCGTAAAAACTCTTCACTGATTTCAGTAACGTACCTCCTATTCCATATATATGCAACATCTGCCATATTGCTTCCCTATTCACCTTGTCATACGACTTTTCCAAATCTATAAATGACACAAAATCCTTTTTGCCCTTATCTGTGTGATGTTCACTTATATGTTTCACTGAAAAATCTTGGTCCACACACCCCTCACCTTTCCTAAAACCTCTTTGTTCATCTGCTATCTTAATCTCCATCTAACTCTTAATTCTTTCAGTAATAACTCTACCATACACTTATTCCCATAAAATTTTTGCACTCTCTTTTGTCCCCTTTGCCTTTATACAATAGAACTATGCATGCTGACTGCCAATTCCTATGTACCTTACCCTCTTCCATATATTTTTTAAATAAAAACACCAATCTCTCGAGAACTATATCCCAACTGCTTTTAACATATCTATCTTCATCCAATCAATCCCGGCTGCCTTACCCCCTTTCATTTTACCTACTGCCTCACGAACTTCCCCCACACTCACAACTGGCTCTTCCTCTCTCCTACAAGATGTTATTCCTCCTTGCCCTATACACGAAATCACAGCTTCCCTATCTTCATCAACATTTAACAATTCCTCAAAATATTCCCTCCATCTTCCTGATACCTTTGATTCCCCATTTAATAACTCTCCTCTTTCATTTTTAACTATCAAATCCATTCGTTCCATAGGCTTCCTTATTACGCCCTTTGCTCATTATAAGAAAGAGATGATATATTTATACGTATTATTTTGGATTTTTCACTTAATATTATTTTAAGGAGAATCTTAATTAATACCTAAAATGAAATAGTTTACTCATCTTTATAACATTATCTGGCTATAAATTTATTTAGCTTTGTGAGTAGGTAGGATGCTTCACTGTTCTAAACTACAGGTGCGACGAGGTGAAGCACCAGGTGGAAATTAGAGTTATTCTATCCCCACTCAGGCCGAGCTGAGGTCTGGTGTTTAAACCTTTCCTAGGTTAGTTCACACCTTCCACTAGTCGAGGAAGAGACTGGTGGAGAATCTGGCTTAAGTCACACTACACTTCCACAGAAGTTACCGGGAATTTTGTATGCCCTTTTCTATGGTAGATCTCAGTCTGTGAAGGCGGGTTGAGTAACTCTTGTGGAAAATAGGAATGAGTGAACGAGTCTAAATGTTTCGCCACCTACAGACTGATCTAGAAAAGGGATTATTGTAGAATGGTCCCAGAGGAAGATCTGTTATTTGCATCAGTGTTGCATTTAAGCTTGTAAAACGTCTGTGTATGTACACATCTTTTGACTTATTGTGATTCAGCCTAGAAATTGTCTAGAGCTGGTTATAAATATTTAACGTATTACAGTGATGTAATAATAAGGCGAATGATATATGTTTTTACTAAGTTATTACGATATGAGAAGTTCTGTTTTGAAGACTGAATTATTTAACTGATGCTAGAAACCGTAAGTGATTATTAATGCAGTTAATAAAACAAGCAGAAACTATAAAGATCCCTTTCCTTAATAAGTAAACCTGTGTAGGATTACCTCTAGACGAGATAATCCTGTTGTTTTTGAGTTTGTTAGGTGAAGCACCATAGTAAAGGGGTCTACAGGCTCTGTTCATAACATTCCTCAGCTTATTAATCTCACTTCAAAACTTTTTCTTATTTTCAACAAAATTTGTTGATAACATCTCACCCACTCTCTCATTTGCTCTCTTTTTACATTGTTGACAGAGGAATATCAGATCAAAACATCAACCACCATGTGCTCTCTGCTCTTCATATATCAACATTAAATATAAACAGTTCACAACTGCCAAAACTTACGACATTCGCCCTGATGGGCGATGCGTAGATTAAGTTGAGGGTTCTCGCAAGCCGCAATGCCCAAGAAGCAAGAATTGCTGTAGGTGACTCCGTCAGTGCCACACACAGGAGCGTGCAGCGCGATACAAACCTGTGGACACTGAGACGTCGACTCTGTAAAGTAGAGAGTAACTTTCTATAGCAATTGATCAGAATGGTCTATACACCGATATTAATCAAGATTTTAGCGAATACTTACTGCAAAGGATATATATCAGTAGATAAAGAATATTTTATACAAGAACTTATATAAACTAAACATTAAAATGTCTGGTCATCGAGTGAAATTATTCAACATTGTCTGGTAGTTAGATAATGTTCTGACCAGTAATGTTATGGCAACAAGAATATTTCTCTTATGAAAAGATATGTTTAAATTATTTGTACCAAAAGATGAGTAATCACTTACAGGTGAGTCATTACCTCTCCTTTGGTACAATAAATACGGATTTCGAAACACAGTATTTTGAGTTAAAAATATTTTGATTACTGCTAGATCTGAAAAAGACATGCCTATAATGGAGTGTGTGAGTGCATGTCAGTGATAGGAAGTGACGCGACATTAGATGACAATGCAGTTATATATTTATCTTCATGACTGGAAGGGAATCCGAAGAGACTTTCCAAGTTATTATGTGGAAATTAATAGTCAAACTTCTATAGAAAAACTTAGGTTAGGACACTCAAGGACAAAATATAAATTAACCCTTCGAAACAAACAAAAAGACCAATATTCTAAAATAAATAAGCATTAAGCTTGAAGTTATTCAAAAGTTACATTATCAAACTATCAGCATAGAAGGTTGATGCTAATCAGATGCGACACTCAGAAATTGTTGCGTCAAAAACAGGACTTCCAACTTTCCTCTTTCCAACAAAACAGACTGAGATCTACACAGACGAAAATCAATCCAAATTTCTAAGCAATAAAGAATACATTTTCTAAGCAAGTAAGTAAGAACGTAAATAAGAAAGTAAATATTTAAGTTTTTTCAACCTTAGTAAACTTTAAATAAAACTTTTTACAATAGTCTCGAGAACACGGACGTCATGGGCACATAAACGTACATTATGCACATTAAACCTATAATAAACAAAAATAGTAATGTTAAACACTAACTTATTACTGATCAGAACAAACATTCTTCAATTATTTTACAAGCTAATGTGATTAAAACTGGTGAACACCAACGTACACAACCTAAGAACACCAACGTACACAACCTAAGAACACCAACGTACACAACCTAAGAACACCAACGTACACAACCTAAGAACACCAACGTACACAACCTAAGAACACCAACGTACACAACCTAAGAACACCAACGTACACAACCTAAGAACACCAACGTACACAACCTAAGAACACCAACGTACACAACCTAAGAACACCAACGTACACAACCTAAGAACACCAACGTTCACAACCTAAGAACACCAACGTACACAACCTAAGAACACCAACGTACACAACCTAAGAACACCAACGTTCACAACCTAAGAACACCAACGTACACAACCTAAGAACACCAACGTACACAACCTAAGAACACCAACGTACACAACCTAAGAACACCAACGTACACAACCTAAGAACACCAACGTACACAACCTAAGAACACCAACGTACACAACCTAAGAACACCAACGTACACAACCTAAGAACACCAACGTACACAACCTAAGAACACCAACGTACACAACCTAAGAACACCAACGTACACAACCTAAGAACACCAACGTACACAACCTAAGAACACCAACGTACACAACCTAAGAACACCAACGTACACAACCTAAGAACACCAACGTACACAACCTAAGAACACCAACGTACACAACCTAAGAACACCAACGTACACAACCTAAGAACACCAACGTACACAACCTAAGAACACCAACGTACACAACCTAAGAACACCAACGTACACAACCTAAGAACACCAACGTACACAACCTAAGAACACCAACGTACACAACCTAAGAACACCAACGTACACAACCTAAGAACACCAACGTACACAACCTAAGAACACCAACGTACACAACCTAAGAACACCAACGTACACAACCTAAGAACACCAACGTTCACAACCTAAGAACACCAACGTACACAACCTAAGAACACCAACGTACACAACCTAAGAACACCAACGTACACAACCTAAGAACACCAACGTACACAACCTAAGAACACCAACGTACACAACCTAAGAACACCAACGTACACAACCTAAGAACACCAACGTACACAACCTAAGAACACCAACGTACACAACCTAAGAACACCAACGTACACAACCTAAGAACACCAACGTACACAACCTAAGAACACCAACGTACACAACCTAAGAACACCAACGTACACAACCTAAGAACACCAACGTACACAACCTAAGAACACCAACGTACACAACCTAAGAACACCAACGTACACAACCTAAGAACACCAACGTACACAACCTAAGAACACCAACGTACACAACCTAAGAACACCAACGTACACAACCTAAGAACACCAACGTTCACAACCTAAGAACACCAACGTACACAACCTAAGAACACCAACGTACACAACCTAAGAACACCAACGTTCACAACCTAAGAACACCAACGTACACAACCTAAGAACACCAACGTACACAACCTAAGAACACCAACGTACACAACCTAAGAACACCAACGTACACAACCTAAGAACACCAACGTACACAACCTAAGAACACCAACGTACACAACCTAAGAACACCAACGTTCACAACCTAAGAACACCAACGTACACAACCTAAGAACACCAACGTACACAACCTAAGAACACCAACGTTCACAACCTAAGAACACCAACGTACACAACCTAAGAACACCAACGTACACAACCTAAGAACACCAACGTTCACAACCTAAGAACACCAACGTACACAACCTAAGAACACCAACGTACACAACCTAAGAACACCAACGTACACAACCTAAGAACACCAACGTACACAACCTAAGAACACCAACGTACACAACCTAAGAACACCAACGTACACAACCTAAGAACACCAACGTACACAACCTAAGAACACCAACGTACACAACCTAAGAACACCAACGTACACAACCTAAGAACACCAACGTACACAACCTAAGAACACCAACGTACACAACCTAAGAACACCAACGTACACAACCTAAGAACACCAACGTACACAACCTAAGAACACCAACGTACACAACCTAAGAACACCAACGTACACAACCTAAGAACACCAACGTACACAACCTAAGAACACCAACGTTCACAACCTAAGAACACCAACGTACACAACCTAAGAACACCAACGTACACAACCTAAGAACACGAACGTTCACAACCTAAGAACACCAAGGTACACAACCTAAGAACACCAACGTACACAACCTAAGAACACCAACGTACACAACCTAAGAACACCAACGTACACAACCTAAGAACACCAACGTACACAACCTAAGAACACCAACGTACACAACCTAAGAACACCAACGTTCACAACCTAAGAACACCAACGTACACAACCTAAGAACACCAACGTACACAACCTAAGAACACCAACGTTCACAACCTAAGAACACCAACGTACACAACCTAAGAACACCAACGTACACAACCTAAGAACACCAACGTTCACAACCTAAGAACACCAACGTACACAACCTAAGAACACCAACGTACACAACCTAAGAACACCAACGTACACAACCTAAGAACACCAACGTACACAACCTAAGAACACCAACGTACACAACCTATGAACACCAACGTACACAACCTAAGAACACCAACGTACACAACCTAAGAACACCAACGTACACAACCTAAGAACACCAACGTACACAACCTAAGAACACCAACGTACACAACCTAAGAACACCAACGTACACAACCTAAGAACACCAACGTACACAACCTAAGAACACCAACGTACACAACCTAAGAACACCAACGTACACAACCTAAGAACACCAACGTACACAACCTAAGAACACCAACGTTCACAACCTAAGAACACCAACGTACACAACCTAAGAACACCAACGTACACAACCTAAGAACACGAACGTTCACAACCTAAGAACACCAACGTACACAACCTAAGAACACCAACGTACACAACCTAAGAACACCAACGTACACAACCTAAGAACACCAACGTACACAACCTAAGAACACGAACGTTCACAACCTAAGAACACCAACGTACACAACCTAAGAACACCAACGTACACAACCTAAGAACACCAACGTACACAACCTAAGAACACCAACGTACACAACCTAAGAACACCAACGTACACAACCTAAGAACACCAACGTGCACAACCTAAGAACACCAACGTTCACAACCTAAGAACACCAACGTACACAACCTAAGAACACCAACGTACACAACCTAAGAACACCAACGTTCACAACCTAAGAACACCAACGTACACAACCTAAGAACACCAAAGTACACAACCTAAGAACACCAACGTACACAACCTAAGAACACCAACGTACACAACCTAAGAACACCAACGTTCACAACCTAAGAACACCAACGTACACAACCTAAGAACACCAACGTACACAACCTAAGAACACCAACGTACACAACCTAAGAACACAAACGTACACAACCTAAGAACACCAACGTGCACAACCTAAGAACACCAACGTTCACAACCTAAGAACACCAACGTACACAACCTAAGAACACCAACGTACACAACCTAAGAACACCAACGTTCACAACCTAAGAACACCAACGTACACAACCTAAGAACACCAACGTTCACAACCTAAGAACACCAACGTACACAACCTAAGAACACCAACGTACACAACCTAAGAACACCAACGTACACAACCTAAGAATACCAACGTACACAACCTAAGAACACCAACGTACACAACCTAAGAACACCAACGTACACAACCTAAGAACACCAACGTACACAACCTAAGAACACCAACGTACACAACCTAAGAACACCAACGTACACAACCTAAGAACACCAACGTACACAACCTAAGAACACCAACGTACACAACCTAAGAACACCAACGTACACAACCTAAGAACACCAACGTACACAACGTAAGAACACCAACGTACACAACCTAAGAACACCAACGTACACAACCTAAGAACACCAACGTACACAACCTAAGAACACCAACGTACACAACCTAAGAACACCAACGTACACAACCTAAGAACACAAACGTACACAACCTAAGAACACCAACGTACACAACCTAAGAACACCAACGTACACAACCTAAGAACACCAACGTACACAACCTAAGAACACCAACGTACACAACCTAAGAACACCAACGTACACAACCTAAGAACACCAACGTACACAACCTAAGAACACCAACGTTCACAACCTAAGAACATCAACGTACACAACCTAAGAACACCAACGTACACAACCTAAGAACAAGAGATTGTTTTCTTTGTTAAAAACTGACCAGCACTAACAGTTTAAAACTGACCAGCACTAACAGTTTAAAACTGACCAGCACTAAACAGTTTAAAACTGACCAGCACTAACAGTTTAAAACTGACCAGCACTAACAGTTTAAAACTGACCAGCACTAAACAGTTTAAAACTGACCAGTACTAACAGTTTAAAACTGACCAGCACTAACAGTTTAAAACTGACCAGCACTAACAGTTTAAAACTGACCAGCACTAACAGTTTAAAACTGAAGAGCACTAACAGTTTAAAACTCACCAGCACTAACAGTTTAAAACTGACCAGCACTAACAGTTTAAAACTGACCAGCATTAACTGACCAGCAACAGTTAAAACTAAAACTGACCAGCACTAACAGTTTAAAACTGACCAGCACTAACAGTTTAAAACTGACCAGCACTAACAGTTTAAAACTGACCAGCACTAACAGTTTAAAACTAAAACTGACCAGCACTAACAGTTTAAAACTGACCAGCACTAACTGACCAGCACAGTTTAAAACTGACCAGCACTAACAGTTTAAAACTGACCAGCACTAACAGTTTAAATCTGACCAGCACTAACAGTTTAAAACTGACCAACTGCACTAACAGTTTAAAACTCACCAGCACTAACAGTTTAAAACTCACCAGCACTAACAGTTTAAAACTGACCAGCACTAACAGTTTAAAACTGACCAGCACTAACAGTTTAAAACTGACCAGAACTAACAGTTTAAAACTAACCTGCGCTAACAGTTTAAAACTGACCAGCACTAACAGTTTGAAACTGACCAGCACTAACCGTTTAAAACTGATATGCACTAACAGTTTAAAACTGACAAGCACTAACTGACCGGCACTAATAGTTTAAAACTGACCAGCACTAACAGTTTAAAACTGACCAGCACTAACAGTTTAAAACTGACCAGCACTAACTGACCAGCACTAACAGTTTAAAACTGACCAGCACTAACAGTTTAAAACTGACCAGCACTAACAGTTTAAAACTGACCAGCACTAACTGACCAGCACTAACAGTTTAAAACTGACCAGCACTAACAGTTTAAAACTGACCAGCACTAACAGTTTAAAACTGACCAGCACTAACAGTTTAAAACTGACCAGCACTAACAGTTTAAAACTGACCAGCACTAACAGTTTAAAACTGACCAGCATTAACAGTTTAAAACTGACCAGCACTAACAGTTTAAAACTGACCAGCACTAACAGTTTAAAACTGACCTGTACTAACAGTTTAAAACTGACCAGCACTAACAGTTTAAAACTGACCAGCACTAAGACCAGCACTAACAGTTTTAAAACTGACCAGCACTAACAGTTTAAAACTGACCAGACTAACTGACCAGCACTAACAGTTTAAAACTGACCAGCACTAACAGTTTAAAACTGACCAGCACTAACAGTTTAAAACTGACCAGCACTAACAGTATAAAACTGACCAGCACTAACAGTTTAAAACTGACCAGCACTAACTGACCAGCACTAACAGTTTAAAATTGACCGACACTAACAGTTTAAAACTGACCAGCACTAACAGTTTAAAACTGACCAGCACTAACAGTTTAAAACTCACCAGCACTAACTGACGAGCACTGACAGTTTAAAACTTACGAGCACTAACAGTTTAAAACTGACCAGCACTAACAGTTTAAAACTGACCAGCATTAACAGTTTAAAACTGACCAGCACTAACAGTTTAAAACTGACCAGCACTAACAGTTTAAAACTGACCAGTACTAATAGTTTAAGACTGACCAGCACTAACAGTCTAAAACTGACCAGTACTAACAGTTTAAAACTGACCAGCATCAACAGTTTAAAACTGACCAGCGCTAACAGTTTAAAACTGACCAGCACTAACAGTTTAAAACTGACCAGCACTAACAGTTTAAAACTGACCAGCGCTAACAGTTTAAAACTGACCAGCACTAACAGTTTGAAACTGACCAGCACTAACAGTTTAAAACTGACCAGCATTAACAGTTTAAAAATGACTAGCACTAACAGTTTAAAACAGACCAGCACTAAAAGTTTAAAACTGAGCAGCACTTACAGTTTTAAACTGACCAACACTAAAAGACCAGCGCTAACAGTTTAAAGCTGACCAGCACTAACAGTTTAAAACTGACCAGCACTCTCAGTTTAAAACTGACCAGCACTAACAGTTTAAAACTGACTAGCACTAACAGTTTAAAACTGACCAGCACTAACAGTTTAAAACTGACCAGCACTAACAGTTTAAAACTGACCAGCATTAACTGTTTAAAACTGACCAGCAGTAACAGTTTAAAACTGCACCAGACTGACCAGCACTAACACTAACCAACCGTTTAAAACTGACCAGCACTAACAGTTTAAAACTGACCAGCACTAACAGTTTAAAACTGACCAGCACTAACAGTTTAAAACTGACCAGCACTAACAGTTTAAACTGACCAGCACTAGCAGTTTAAAACTGACCAGCACTAACAGTTAAAAACTGACCAGCACTAACAGTTTAAAACTGAACAACACTAACAGTTTAAAACTGACCAGCACTCACACTTTAAAACTGACCAGCACTCTCAGTTTAAAACTGACCAGCACTAACAGTTTAAAACTGACCAGCACTAACAGTTTAAAACTGACCAGCACTAACAGTTTAAAACTGACCAGCACTAACAGTTTAAAACTGACCAGCACTAACAGTTTAAAACTGACCAGCACTAACAGTTTAAAACTGACCAGCACTAACAGTTTAAAACTGTTTAAAACCAGCACTAACAGTTTAAAACTGACCAGCACTAACAGTTTAAAACTGACCAGCACTAACAGTTTAAAAATGACCAGCACTAACAGTTTAAAACAGAAAAGCACTAACAGTTTAAAACTGACCAGCACTAACAGTTTAAAACTGACCAGCACTAACAGTTTAAAACTGAGCACTGTTTAAAACTTACCAGCACTAACTAACAGTTTATAACTGTCCCGTACTAACAGTTTAAAACTGACCAGCACTAACAGTTTAAAACTGACCAGCACTAACAGTTTAAAACTGACCAGCACTAACAGTTTAAAACTGACCAGCACTAACAGTTTAAAACTGACCAGCACTAACAGTTTAAAACTGACCAGCACTAACAGTTTAAAACTGACCAGAACTAACAGTTTAAAACTGACCAGCACTAAAAGTTTAAAACTGTCCAGCACTAACAGTTTAAAACTGACCAGCACTAACAGTTTAAACTGAACAGCACTAACAGTTTAAAACTGACCAGCACTAACACTTTAAAACTGACAGTACTAACAGTTTAAAACTGACAAGAACTAACAGTTTAAAACTGACCAGCACTAACTGTTAAAAACTGACCATTACTAACAGTTTAAAACTGACCAGTACTAACAGTTTAAAACTGAGCAACACTAACAGTTTAAAACTGACCAGTACTAACAGTTAAAAACTGACCAGCACTAACAGTTTAAAACTGACCAGCACTAACAGTTTAAAACTGACCAGTACTAACAGTTTAAAACTGACCAGCACTAACAGTTTAAAACTGACCAGCACTAACAGTTTAAAACTGACCAGCACTAACAGTTTAAAACTGACCAGCACTAACAGTTTAAAACTGACCAGCACTAACAGTTTAAAACTGACCAGCACTAACAGTTTAAAACTGACCAGCACTAACAGTTTAAAACTGACCAGTACTAACAGTTTAAAACTGACCAGCACTAACAGTTTAAAATTGACCAGTACTAAGAGTTTAAAACTGGCCAGCACTAACAGTTTAAAACTGACCAGCACTAACAGTTAAAAACTGACCAGCACTAACAATTTAAAACTGACCAGCACTAACAGTTTAAAACTGACCAGCACTAACAGTTTAAAACTGACACAGCACTAACAATTGACCAAAACTGACCAGCACTAACAGTTTAAAACTGACCAGCACTCTCAGTTTAAAACTGACCAGCACTAACAGTTTAAAACTGACAAGCACTAACAGTTTAAAACTGACCAGCACTCTCAGTTTAAAACTGACCAGCACTAGCAGTTTAAAACTGACCAGCGCTAACAGTTTAAAACTGACCAGCGCTAACAGTTTAAAACTGACCAGCACTAACAGTTTGAAACTGACCAGCACTGACCAGCACTAACAGTTTAAAACTGACCAGCACTAACAGTTTAAAACTGACTAGCACTAACAGTTTGAAACCGACAAGGACTAACAGTTTAAAACTGACCAGCAATAACAGTTTAAAACTGACTAGCACTAACAGTTTAAAACTGACCAGCACTAAGTGACCAGCACTAACAGTTTAAAACTGACCAGCACTAACTGACCGTCACTAACAGTTTAAAACTGGCCAGTACTAACAGTTTAAAACTGACCAGCACTATCAGTTTAAAACTGATCAGCACTAACAGTTTAAAACTGACCAGCACTAACAGTTTAAAACTGACCAGTACTAACAGTTTAAAACTGACCAGTACTAACAGTTTAAAACTAACCAGCACTAACCGCTATTTACATCCCCTTTATTTATTCCTGTTTTCCATTAATACACTTCGATCATATCCCCCTTAATTCTACGCCTTTCGAGAGAGTGCAGATTCAGGGCCCCTCAGCCTGTCCTCATAAGGAAGATTTCTGATACATGGGATCAACTTTGTTATCCTCCTCTGTACGTTTTCCAGTGCATGATAATACCAGGGAAATTGAGGACTTTCAAAGAGCACTAGGAACAAAAGGACACTTAGGCCTCTGAACAAGAAAAAGAGAATGCATCAGCGCATGGAAAGCAAAATAACCTTCACAGTATTGTAAACGATAAAGGGAAGAATTTACGTCATTAATTATGTAGCCCACACTCATCCTGTAAAGTAAAAGGACACAAGTGCAACTAATGTGACATTTAATTGTGGCAACGTTTCGCTCTCCAGGAGCTTTATCAAGCCATTACAAACAATACATGGACACAGAGGGTATATAAAGGCTCAGAGTGAGGTGCAATACTAGTGAGGTACCATTTCGATGTTCACTAGTGGTAGTAGTAGTAGTAGTAGTAGTGACAAAAGTAATACAATATGGTAGAGCAATTAATTCGTACATGAGTAAAAGGATATAAAAGCTATTACTTGAGTAACGGGACAGGAATAATACACGAAACAACATAGGCTTCTAATGAGTTAAAATTTAACATTGAAATTTTAAGCAAATCAAGAGAATTATTCACAGGTTATCACAAGGAACCTAATATACAAATTTCTTCAATAACAGTAGATAATTAGACCATACACAGTCCAGACTGTAGTGACCTTCACTTATTATCTCAGAGTGAACAAAGTTCCCTAATAAACCAGTACGTTAAACTTGAAGTCTCAGAGTGAACAAAGTTCCCTAATAAACCAGCATGTTAAACTTGAAGTCACTCAGAAGTTTCAGGAGGTGTATGGATGAAGCCAGTCAGATGAGACACTCAAAAAAATATAAGATAATAATATAATAATTTTACTTACTACCAATACATGTACAAGGTATACAAGTACATGTACAAGGTATACAAGTACATGTACAAGGTATACAAGTACATGTACAAGGTATACAAGTACATGTACAAGGTATACAAGCACATGTACAAGGTATACAAGTACAAGTACAGGGTATACAAGCACATGTACAAGGTATACAAGTACATGTACAAGGTATACAAGTACATGTACAAGGTATACAAGTACATGTACAAGGTATACAAGTACATGTACAAGGTATACAAGTACATGTACAAGGTATACAAGTACATGTACAAGGTATACAAGTACATGTACAGGGTATACAAGTACATGTACAGGGTATACAAGTACATGTACAAGGTATACAAGTACATGTACAAGGTATACAAGTACATGTACAAGGTATACAAGTACATGTACAAGGTATACAAGTACATGTACAAGGTATACAAGTACATGTACAAGGTATACAAGTACATGTACAAGGTATACAAGTACATGTACAGGGTATACAAGTACATGTACAAGGTATACAAGTACATGTACAAGGTATACAAGTACATGTACAAGGTATACAAGTACATGTACAAGGTATACAAGTACATGTACAAGGTATACAAGTACATGTACAAGGTATACAAGTACATGTACAAGGTATACAAGTACATGTACAAGGTATACAAGTACATGTACAAGGTATACAAGTACATGTACAAGGTATACAAGTACATGTACAAGGTATACAAGTGCATGTACAAGGTATACAAGTACATGTACAAGGTATACAAGTACATGTACAAGGTATACAAGTACATGTACAAGGTATACAAGTACATGTACAAGGTATACAAGTACATGTACAAGGTATACAAGTACATGTACAAGGTATACCAGTACATGTACAAGGTATACAAGTACATGTACAAGGTATACAAGTACATGTACAAGGTATACAAGTACATGTACAAGGTATACAAGTACATGTACAAGGTATACAAGTACATGTACAAGTACATGTACAATGGTATACATGTACAAGGTATACAAGTACGTGTACAAGGTATACAAGTACATGTACAGGTATACAAGTACATGCACAAGGTATACAAGTACATGTACAAGGTATACAAGTACATGTACAAGGTATACAAGTACATGTACAAGGTATACAAGTACATGTACAAGGTATACAAGTACATGTACAAGGTATACAAGTACATGTACAAGGTATACAAGTACATGTACAAGGTATACAAGTACATGTACAAGGCATACAAGTACATGTACAAGGTATACAAGTACATGTACAAGGTATACAAGTACATGTACAAGGTATACAGACCATAGCTGACAT